>NC_137194.1:21695445-21770445 GCF_960531495.2 Zeus faber | reverse complement strand
TTTATTGTAGATGGAGACATTGAAGAATAATTGAATGGAACAAAAAAAGCCCTGTGCATCACTCACCCACCCCACCCCACCCCACCCCACCCCATCCGCTCCCAAACTCATTACTCTCACCACGCCCTTGTTTACATACTCTATTTAGGAAAAACAATATTTTTGTTGTTGCACACTCAAATAATTCAAATGCCCACCCAAAGATGACCTCCTTGGAACAACTGGCCGGATGCATTTACATGTAGTAGGAATTTGTCATAGTAAGGATTTGACAGAAGATGAGCATTAATCAAACGCTTTACAGTCTGGAAAAAAAAAGATAATAATCAAATTAAATAGAATAAAAAGTAAAGTAAAAAAAATGTTATTAATATATTTGCCAAATACACACCAATAGCTAAAAACATAACAAAATTTACAGAATATACAATGTGATCCCATGCGCGGGATAGGTTATTGGTATGGGCACAAAATCATAATTATATCTATCTATCTATCTATCTTTCTATCTATCTATCTATCTATCTATCTATCTATCTATCTATCTATCTATCTATCTATCTATCTATCTATCTATCTATCTATCTATCTATCTATCTATCTATCATAACATTCACATGTATTGCATGCAGTAATAGTAAAAATGATCAATGCCATCATTTTGAACTGAACCTGTCATGACCTGTTGACTTTGTGTTTCTCATAAATTAACCTAAATGTTTCAGACCTCCAACAGCCTAAAAACAACACAATCACATTTTATTGTTCACGTGACACGCCTTTATATTCATGCATTCAAAAAGGGAATTCTGCAGCAGCAAAACCAGGTAACCTGTGTGTGTGACCTGGTCCAGGTAACATGGACGGCGGATGGAGGTGGAGAAGAGCGATGAGGAATACACTAATTTCATTTGATCGTTTACACATTGATTGTCTGTGTGTGTGTGTGTGTGTGTGTCAAGTTGACGTGGGCTTCTGCGATTACGTAAGGTTGTGTTGAATCAACATTTAGTGTGTGTAAAATGGAGTGTATTTGACAACACTAGAATTGTATATACTTACACCCCGCCCCCCACACCCCTTTCTCTCGCTCACTCACCCAGTGAGCTCCACACACACACACACACTCACACACACTGCTCCGTGTGTCTCATCCCACTCACTCTCTAGATGGCACAGCCGGTGGCCTAACTGATCATTTCTCTTGCATTATGTTTCCAAAAATACAACCGGACTATCAATAATGCCTGGGGTCCTAAAAATAGCGCCAGTGCAGACCACGTACTCCAGTAATCATCCGTTTCATAACGCAAGTGTTATTTCTGTCCCTCACCCTTTTTTCCAATCCCAGCTCATCTTACCGTACGGCTGTGACAATATTTATATTAACTGTATTTCTTTTGGGCGGGGGCGGGGGTGGGGGTGGGGTGGGGGGGTGGGGGGGTATATCGCCTCTGCGGCCGTGTGCTCATATGGAAGATGAATCCTCTCGCTGTCTGGCTGCGAGGTCGCCGCCAGCGCGCGATATCTGCTCGGTCTGGAGACCACCCCCAACCCCCGCCCCCAACTCCCCACCTCCTCAAATGTTCTTCCCAGTCAAAATAAGGCAGCCTTCACCTCGTCTGCAGCCTGGCGTCGCTCTGGGTTTACCGAGGGATTTGTTGGCTTGCGCATGTAAACTCTCCACTGATCCTGTTGATTGCTGTGTTCTGTTGCAAAACTCCGACACGAAGCGCGTGCAGATGGACTGATTATAGCTACACGAGGTCCTGGAGCATATTTGGAACAGGTGTCGGAGCAGTGGAGCTGCATCCCCAAATGTGGGTTTCTGTAGGAAATTACGCCTTGAGTTAACACCAACAACGTTTATTTTATGGGATTCCATGAATTGCATCGCAGGACAAACAATGTTTTATTCATTTTAAGTTGCCTTGCACTGCTGATTCATTCCTAGTTCATCCCGGAGCCAACATTTTTGTATACAAGCCCGAGAAAAACAAAATTACCGGAGCAGCAGTGCTGTACTCCCTGGTTGTAGAAACCAGGAAGAATATACCGCAGGTGATATTGGACCCTTTTTATTTTAGGGTTTTAGCAGCTTTCCCCATTGTATTTTCTTTTGCCCATTCTGAAATAGGGAAATGTAATCAAACCGTGACGGAGGCTCTTAGGCTGGAGCCACATGACAAAGGATCAAATTCGATTTCTGCTCCAACGCATTGTGTGGCCCCCCTCCGCCCTAAAACTGGACATGTGTCGGTGCGCACTCCTCAATGAGGTAACATCCCACCGCAAACCCATAACCCTTCACGAGACATGACGGAGAGCAGACAGAAATAACAACGCAAATGGGGAGTGGATTCAATAGCCATTCCTATACAAAGGGTTATCCTCCGTCTTTTCATCCATGTCACGCCCCGCATCACACTTTGTGGGGCGGGCCGGGAGCCGGTGCGCCCCCGGAGCGGCTCGCCTTTTCAGGTTCAACGTGTTCCCATTAGCGAAGCAGGAGATTTTAATGGACGAAAATTAATCTACGAAATATGCAGGCGGGGGCTGGCGGCACGGGCAGCCCCCACGGATCTGAATACATTTAAGGTCGCTGGAAGGTGGATCGTTCTGCACGGCGTGTGAGAAGGATTAGAGTCGGTTTCCGTGTGCTTCTCCGAAGGTGTGAGGGCTTTCAATCACCCGGACGCAAAAGATGTTTTATCCCAATTTGTATTGGGATAAAACAGTGGTAGGAAGTGTCATTCGTACAGCACCATAGGTGGTTCATAGCTACATCCATTAGTTTTTAGTCTAGTCTGACAAACCTAAAAAATGAAGAATGTTCAGCTTTGCTACCCTCAGCTTTATTTATACAGATGGTGGTGTAACAGAAAGTATAATAACTTCCTCTGTTTGCCGTGTGAGTGTGTGTGTGTGTTGATGCTGATAGAGGCGTCTTCCAAATTGCCTGTCAGATCGACAGGTGAAAGGGCAGACGGCACGCAGCGCTCCCTGTGCCTCCCGTCTCATTCGGGCAGAGTGTTGTCATTTAGCGTCGTGTCCAATTCATTCTTCTGGTGGAGGCAGCGGAGGACCCCTTCCTGCTGCTCCACCCGGTACCTACAGAAGGAAGGATCCTGTACATGGGGCGTTGTCGGGTTCACGCCGAAAGAATAGCTCCATCTGGGGGAAAAAAGTGCTGTGGGTGTGAATCCCCTCAATCCTCTTTTTTTGTTGTTGTTGTTATCTAGTAATTATTGAATAATTTAAAATGTAGAAAAATAAATGGAAATGGAGTGTCTTCACCAGATGAAACATTTGGATTGTGACAAAATGTGAAGGGGCTTCAAGGGAATCCTGTCATCCGTCTGCTTTTACATTTTCTTGAAAGAGAAACGGCGGCTTTAACTTCAAAGAAAAGGACAATTGTCCAGAGACGACTGTTCAACCTCTCAGGCACCAAGCACAGAGCACTTCCTTGATTCAAGTGTTTCTGCCACTTATCGTGTCTTATTCCGGTATGCATGCTGTGTGTGTTTAAGAAGAAGAATCTTTATTTGTCACATGACACACCACATGTGTGTATATACACACACACACACACACACACACACACACACACACTATTTGGGTGGTGGCCAGTGAAATGGCTCCACTGCATTTCTCCAATCCTGGCTTGTCCTTCCTCCGGGGGGGCAGCCAGGAGCAGTGGGCAGCGTTCGTTGATGTGCCCAGGGACCAGGTGATGTGTGCATGTTTTTGGTGGGGGTCCTTACTGATGGTAGGTGGAGGAAACCCCATGTGAGCACAGGGAGAACATGCAAACTCCACACAGAAAGGCTCCTATTTGGGAGATAACCCGCCGGAGCACAGTGCCAACAGCGCCCCAGGCGGGAATCGAACCCAAGACCTTCTTGCTGTGAGGCAGCAGTGCAATGCGCTGTGTCACCGTGCCACAGATGTTTCTATATCTTGTTATACACACAGCCACACACACACACACACACACACACACACACACACACACAAACACACATAGACACACACACACAAGCACAAACACAAAGTGTTTATGTCCTAAGGTGTATTTTATGTGTGTGTGTGTGTGTGTGTGTGTGTGTGTGTGTGTGTGTGTGTGTGTGTGTGTGTGTGTGTGTGTGTGTGCGTGTGTGTCTGTGTGTCTGTGTGTGTGTGTGTGTGGCTGTCTTTCACAAACACATTATCCCGGGAGCTGCGAGAAAGAATAACAAGATATAGAAACGTCAAATAACACCCGCTCAGCGTCCCCTTGGACGAGGCCTATTTACTAAAACAGGTTAGGAGAGCGCTACGTGAGGCGGAAGGCAGAGGACGCAACACCAGGAAAGTGGGAGAGGGAGCGACATTGTCAAGCGACTTATTTTTACTCGGGCGCGCACACGTGATGACTACATGTTAATTGTGTTACACTTGTATTGATACCCGGGCGCATCCAGGCCTCGAGCACAAAGAAAAGCCCCCTAATTCCACTCAAATCTTCTTGTGATTTGGACAGTGTGAGCCAAATGCTTTTCCGCTCCATGGAAAGTGGATTATCCTTCCTGAGTGATTTTTCTGCTGCTGTACGCGTGCATTGTGCCACGAGGGAATCGGCGGCTCATCTCTCGTCTTAAGCTGGTGTCGTCGTGAATAACTGTTAACCCCTAAGGCGCCGCAGGAATCACTCAGACACCTTTGCTGTAACACCAAAAGAAAGCAGAGCAATACGTATTTTAACTTGCTTTTTTTGCCTAATCAGTGAAGTTCTGTTTTATTTATATATATAAATATATATATATATATATATATATATATATATATATATATATATATATATATATATATATATATATATATATATATATATATATATATATTTATGCCGTTGTTGAAATGCATTATATTGCATTTAGTGGCTATGCTACACACAGACTGAGCCCAACACGTCCTACCTTTGATTCTTTACTACGGATGCAAAACGTTTCCATTTGCATCTGCCTTTCAGTGAATCCGTGAACTGAACTTTAACCTTTTATCTGTGTCTTTTTGTCTGTTTTCCATTCGTGTGTGGTAACAGCCCTGCCATGTGTTCTTTGTGATTATTATTATTTTTTTTTTGTATCTGTTTTTGCCTTTTTTATGCATTTCTATGCTTTTCTGTGCATTTATTCTTCTTGGCTTGACAATAATATCTGTATCCCTTATGTACAGCACTTTAAATTGCCCGTGTGCATGGAATGTGCTAAGTGCTAATGTGCTAATAAACTAAAAGGCAGAGCCATGTATATGGATATCTTAATTAGAAAAGGGAACTTGAGATACAGTATATTAGACAGTATATACAAAATCACAAACCTGCTGCCGCCGGTAAATACTGGTGGCAAAATAATATAAGCACCTTGAAATACTGGTGTGTTGCTTGGAAAGGGCAGGGGTGAACTATAAAAAGCATCCAGCCGCACCGTGGGGACGCTCTATTGAGAATCCAATCAGCGTGGTTCAATTCCCTACATTCACAACAAAATGTGTTTTAACCTTAGGGGGCAAAAAATAAAAATACTCGTATTTGGCTGTGTTGCTTTTCTGGGCACATCCTTGTGTTTCCACCTTTTTTCGAACAAAGGTGCAAATGTATTTCCTGTCTCACCTTGTTTGGGTGACAGTGGGGATGGGGGACGTGGTATCATACCGCGGTTTTGGTTGTGTGATAAAAAAATCAAAGGGCCGACAGGATGACACCGCCCCTTAAAGACTCGGCGTGCGCCTGTCAGCCGCCATACTGTATCCCTTCATGATTGCTCTGAAACGTTCCCAATTCAGCCATTACATTTTGACTGGATTTTGTTTGGATATTATTTCCTCACGGTGGTTCTAAATCATACCTGTTGCTTTCTAGACTGGAGGTTTGCAGTTCAACTGAACAGCAACCTATTTTCTTAAACCAGAAAATAAGCAACTCAGGTGCATGCAAACAAATAAATAATATTTTAATTTCAAATTTTTTGTCTCTTTTTTAATATTTTTTTATTTTCAAATTTGCCAGGGAATACACAAACAGAAGGAAAATGAAATGATGAAGATATAAATTCACATTAACCCTTCCAGATGATGCGGTGGATGTGGAACAATGCACGACTGTTTTAGAGCGATGACGATGAACTTCATTCCATCAGGTTCACTTACGTGTACGTTTTCCCATTTGTTTCATGGAAGTATTTATTTTTGAAATATGGTGACATATCTCCTCTCTAAATGGATGCAACCGTTCCTCCGTCGGATGCAAACTGTTCATCGCAGGGTCTCAAAACATTTCGCATCTGAAACTGATAAGAGAATCAGTCAAAGTATTTACCACGTCATTCACCGTTCAAAGTATTTATTCGTAAATTGTACTACAGTACATTCCTCGTGTATTGATCAGGGCGTAATGAACAAATGATCAAAAGGACATAAATTCACACTTTATATGCCTGATAAAGGCTTTAGGATTATTGTGTATGAGCACAATACAATATAAACAAATCACTTTAACCACTTGAAATGATGACAACTGGAACTTTAGAGAAAATAATCATAAAGAATTAAGAGATGTTGGAAAATGGTTGTCTATTTTCTTAAAGAAGAAGGGCTGTATATTTATTTATCGATTTATTTATTTAATTTCTGCCCACAATAGCTCCAAATGACACAGTGATTGCGAATGCAGTGTTAATGTCAACTGGTGACGACTGCCTACCAGAGCTGCACCAGACACAAAAAAAACAATGATTTCTTATTTCAAATGTATCGCGACAGCTTTTGGGTGACGCTTATGATGATCTTAAATCTCTACAGTATGTAAAACACATTTTTTTTTCCCCCGCCTGAAAGGTTGCCATTTGACATAACAGCATCATTATCGCCGTCATTGTTATATTGTTTTTTTTCTGTTTTGTTTTTTTTGTGGGTGCGTGCGTGCGTCATCTCTGAATCCAGTGAAGTATGCAAAAACCAAGACGAATCCAGAAAACCGGCCTGTGATTTCTCATGGTGATGGATGACTCCAAGAGCATGATGTAAATGTCAAGTACAGTCTTGTGATATTGTCGCCCGATCCGCTGGCGTCTGAGGCTCCGTCAGCCGCCGCCGCTGCTTTAATGGGGTCCGGCGTTGTATAAGTAATGAGCAGAAAGTCTCCCCTGCTCAGCATCAAAGCGTGAAGCATAACATTTTCCATCATATCTGTGCGATAAAGCATGTCTGCATGTGCCGCGTAACACAAATAGAATAGAAGAGCCGTGAGCGGAACCGACGCAATTCACTCTCTGACGTCTTGTTTTTTTTTTTCTTTCTTTCTCATTAGTCGATTTTCCATCGTGTTTGACGTACACAGTGGATCTCAGGGGCGATGTGCTTCCACGTCGTCGTGTTGACCCGGCCTCGCTCCGCGTCTGGATTCGATGCTCACGGTGATTTGTAAATCTCTTGGTTTTCCTGGACAAGGACGAAGACGTGCGCCGTGTTTTTCAGCCCCACACCCCACACCTCCCTCGCCACTTTTTCGTATTTTTGTTTCCCCTCCGAAGAGCTCCGTTAGTAATTTTAGTACAAGAGAATTGATCGTTAGGAAGCAGAGGCTCTCAGACGCGCGCCTTCCCGCTATTCCCTTTTCAGCCCGAAAACAGAAGCGTTTGTGTGTGTGTGTGTGTGTGTGTGTGTGTTCGTGTGCGTGTGTGTCGGAAAATTACAGCTCCAAATACAGAATTCGACTCAGTAATCTGGGCTCATTGTGTTTTTGTTTTTTTTCTTCACAAGCTTCTGTAGAGCTCCCATCGATCTCCTTGGTTGCTTATTTTACCTCTTCATCCCCCTTTGGATCCTCATTTACTTCTTTGACCACAGATGACAGGAATGGATTCGGGATCTGCTGACCCTGGGAATGGACAGAAACCGGCTTTACCGGCTGATAGCTGCTGACGGCAGATTGTTTAAGCGGCGGTTGATGTGGATGTTCTCCTCGGTGCGTCATTCAAATGAGCCATCTACTGCTCTAAGTAACACCTTAACAGCGACACTCCCGAGTCAAACATGTGCCCAAATACGTTTTTGGCGTCGCCTTGGGTTTGGTGTACTGGATGGACCCGGGCGGGCGAGCTCGAACTTAACTCGCAGCATTCAAGAAAACATCCACAGTAGAGGCAAATCCATTTAATGCCACCCTTAACCCTTAATGCTACGGCCGGTGCTCCTACCCTTTCTCCCGTCTATGTGGGTGGATGTCAAGATGCCCAATGTCCAGATTTGCCCCCTTTCCTTTTATTGTCGTCTTCTCAATTGTAGGTGTGTACAAGAATTAGCCTCAATACGTAGGTACGTACTCCTCGTGATTCTAATCAGAGGCTGTGTGCTGCCTCGCTATTGGCTGAGAGCAGGTGACTCATTTCAACAGCCTGGTGTGTGTGTGTGCACGTGTGCGCGTGTGTGTGTGTACATGTGTGTGCACGTGTGCGCGTGTGTGTGTGTACATGTGTGTGTATGTGTGTGTGTGTGTGTGTGTGTGTGTGTGTGTGTGTGTGTGACTGTGTGACTGTGTGTTTGTGTGTGTGTGTGTGTGTGTGTGTGTGTGTGTGTGTGTGTGTGTGGAGTGGGGGGGCCAAGAGGTGGGAGCAGCTCCATCACTGTAAGGAGCCTGTACGCATTATTGATCTCAGCCATGCTCAAAGAATTCTCCCTTTTTCTCCCTCTCTAGCTTTCTCTCCCTCACACACATATGCACACACACACACACACACACTCGCAAGCGGCTAGAAACACACACAAAACACCTGTAAAGGGGAGCCAGCCTAATCTATACACACACACTTTGGTATTGTTCCCTGTTTTTCATTTCCGCAGAGAGAGAGAGAGAGAGAGAGAGAGCGAGAGAGAGAGAGAGAGAGAGAGCTGGTGTTGATCACAGAGACTGCAGCCCCCATCCTTCCCTCTCTGCTGCTGCTCCAGTGAGTGTGTGTGTGTGTGTGTGTGTGTGTGTGTGTGTGTGTGTGTGTGTGCGTGCGTGTGTCTCCGAGAAGAGAGGGAGTGAGAGAACGAGCTGTGAGCCGCGCTGTGCAGAGTCTGTCCGCCGGCGTGGATCCAGTGTGAAGGAGCGAGCCCTGTCCACTCCACACCTTCACTTTCCTCTGAGGGAGCAGCGTTTCACTGGAGCTGAACACCAAGACAGGTGAGTCCAAATGCTAACTCAACCAATTGGATGTAAAGAAAATACCTACAAATAACAATGTTACCTAACAGAAATCCATTTGTTCTTCTTTTTTTTTTTTTTTTTTGAAAAGTAGATTTTTTTTTATTGTTGACTATGAATAATCGTTGTTTTTTTTTGACAGCTTCCTTTTATGAAAAAGCTGATTTGGAGCGAATTTTATACATTTTTACAATTTTCACGAATAATTTTGCGTATCCAAGATATGAGTGTGTGTATGTGTATTTGTGCACTTTGTGTGTCCATATGTATGTTTGTGAACACACACACACACACACACACACACACACACACACACACACACACAGACGTTACGTGTTTATGTGCCAAGGGCTTGTTTACTATTTGACTGACAGGTGAAAAATACTGTTGGGACTCAGGGCAGGTTTCCCATTTAGAAAGCTGTAACTGTCTCATCTCATGCTGTTTTTCTGCACGTGTGTCTGTGTGTGTGTGTGTGTGTGAGTGTGAGTGTCTGTCAACATGTGTGTGTATAGGTGTGTAACCATGTGTGCCCGAGCGAAGAGGTGGGTGGAGAGAACGGTTACACCGGCAGAGGTTACAGTGCTGTCTCAGCCTTGTTCAGAAACACACCGAAAAAAACAACAACGACAACATTTCAGTTCTGAGGCGCCGTGGTTGAGTGAGCCCCCTAAGAAGAGAGTCGAACGAACGGAGTCCAAAGTGGAACGGCATCCGACGTCTGACCGGGAAAAGCCTGCAGTTGTTTACATCTGACAATCTGCCTTGTTCTGTCACAAACTGCGCAGGGGACGTTCCCGCCGCATCTGGAATCTGCGAGCGCTGGAATTCTTTTTTTTTTTTTTTTTTTTTTTAACCATATGTTTGGATCAGCTCAAGGTGGTTGATGGTCTGTGCCATTCTCTTTCAAGAGCAGCGTTTGGAAAGGTTCATCCCGTATGAACAGATCATTCAGTAGTTGCTTCAGTGTCAGAATTCCTTTTATCTCTACTCTCTTGCATTAAGCCACAGATTCTAGCTGTGAGTGACACTCGTCATGCCTGTCTGGTGTATTTCTATTGTGCCCCCTGCAGTACTTGTGTTGACCATAACTGGGTTGAGCTGCCTTCTTCGCACCGTATATTGGCCGTGTGAGGCTGTTATCTAATCCAAATATAAACCGCTCACTCACCCGTCCAGGGATTCAACGCCTTCTCTTCTCTTCCGTATTAGTATGCAACGCTCGTTGCCACCGCTGTTTGACCGATATGCAGCGGGTTATGCGAGTGATCCTGAATTGTAATTTCACCACTGTCACAACTTCCTGCATGTGCCATTGTTCAGCATGAAGTCCTGAAATCAGCCGGACGGGGTACAGAAAGCACGGTGTGGCGGCGAAAGGACCGCGTAGCACCTCTGTATTCCAGCCTCAATACCAATACCTCCGACCCCTCAGAGATCCTTGAGCTGGGAGACCGACCCATCCCAACATGTCTGTCAGCCGCGCTATGGACGCCGCTCGCTGTCAGCCCGTCACCGATTGGTGATGTATGGGGATCGACCTCCAGCTCCCTGCTGACCCTGCCACATCTTCTTATCCTCCATCCATCCATCCATCCATCCATCCATCTGACTACCCCCCCCCCCCCCCCTCTCTTTTCATCTTTCACCCACTGGGTCTGAAGTGTTCACTTTCGCTGTGCACGTCCCTCCACCTCCCCCCTGCTCTGGTCGCCACAGAAACGGCTGATTCAGGAAGGGTGGGCGGGAGGCTCAGAGCTCTCGCTGCGCTCGGCCCCATGCAGCGCGCTCACAGTACAGTTCTGCTTCTGCGCTGCCTTTATTGCTTTGATATGCTGACAGTTCCGTCGGCTCAGTCAAATGTTATACAACTGTATCAACCGTAGTCGCCGCTGCATATCTCCATTTCCTCAAAAGAGGCGGGGACGGGTTTTTAAGAAGTGACGGTCTTAGTTGTTGTTGTTTTTTCTTTTGATAATGCCGTGGAAGAGCAGGGTTCTAAATGTCAGGTTTTTTTTTAATGATTCCAGCGGAAGGTTGTGAAATACACTTTACGAGTTAATTGTTATTGACTGCGGCAATCTGCATGACTGTCATGGAAGGTTTGGAAAGATTGGCTCGGCTTCTGTCACTTTAAGTCACAGTATATGCCACCTATGTAGGCGCCATAGTGTGTGTGTTTTCAGATACCAGGGTGAGGTTATTAATAATGTAATATGCCATGACTGAGGCATTTAATAATGGATACGCCATGACCTTTCTCTTAGATATGGTTGGTGAGGCAGAATGATGGATTAAAGCAACAAAAAAAAAAAAACCCAGAGCGGTGGAACTAACTACATCACCAGGACGACGCGGTTTTAAAGCATTAATGGATGGATGGATGGATAAAGATACACACATACATACAGTCGATAGGTTGCTCAATAGTTTGGATATGTGTTACTTATACAAACAAGTGTTACAGTGATGTTTTTCCAAAGTGAAAAATCAGACATTTGCAGACTTGTAAATTAGCTTAAACCTCATGTTTTCCAAACATTTCGTGGATTGATTTGAACCGCACACGATGCATGTGTCGCACAGCATGTCTGTTTCCATTCCTGACCCCACGGGCCTCCCCTGCTGTGGTGATTGATTCAGAATGAGAATCTGGGAACAGGAGGTCATTGACGAACCAACACAATCTGCCCAAATCGTGTTGGTTTTTTTTATCCACGATGCCGTATGTTTGTGCCGGATTTATAACAATCCTCAGAAAAGACACATTTCCGACCCTCAAGTCTGGCTGAATTTGATCACTCACCGACAAAAACTCGGGTCCCTCTGCGTATTGTTGCTGCCGTTAGTCACTTCTTGTTGCTTTTCTCTTAAACCATAGCGTAGTTGAACACCTACATGTATGAGTAATACAGTAAAAACCAAAACACTACTCCATCCGATTTTAGAGTTAGAGCTAATTTATGGAGCACAGAAACAGGTGGAATTTTAGTGGAAGCTGCAGTGGCTTCTCTCCTGCAATGTTCAGCCATTACAGTCAGCGGTGACGCAGCCTGCAGACCCTTGACAAGACACAAGCAGAACAAAGAGCACACACCGTTTGTCAGGGAAGAAGAACCCAAAACGGACGAGTGAAAACACAGAGGCCACATTTTTATCCCACCATCCTGTATGAGGTTTCGTCGCTTGGGAGAGTCTGTTGTACGAAAGCACCGAGCCCTGAGCACCCTGTCCCTTTTAGGACTCTAACCCGGGCGGTGGCATCCCAACCCTCAGGTGAGACAGTTTCTTTATTTGAGAAGCGTCGATATGTACTCATGTTTGAGTCAATTTATAAGGACATGACTCAAGCCTCCATGGAAAGCCCTCATGTTTATCTCATTAACTATTCAATCGAAAGTGCACTTGCTTAGAGGTGCATAAGTACCATATTATTGTCGGAAATGCCTCTCTCGCTCGGCGTCCTAACTTCATTACACCTACTGGACATCCCTTCTTTGCTCCTTTAAATCGAATACACAGAATGACTGGCGACTTTACACATACTCGGGTTCAAGGGAATCTGTTTTGAAAATTGAAATTCGGAAGCCGAAAAGTGAATAAAGAACTAAGTGGGAGGTGGTCGCAGTGTTGCCAAGAAGCCCCCGCCTCCCCGCCTCCCCCTCCCCCCCTTCTCCAGTGATAGATGAAGGGGATATTAAAGCGAGCGCTATTGCTCCATTACTGTATCGCTCTCTGAGACTCCCCACCCTTGGCTGCCCAGAAGATCTATATTCTTGGCAGGGGCTGTTCCCCCGGCAGAGTGATGGGAGGGCAGAGTGAAGGGCAATCCATCCCGACTTGGTTACGTTCCGGAAAAAAAGGGCGTAGACATAAACTGTGGAATTCACCCTTTGTGTAACGGACGTCTTCTTTACTCGGCTGGAGAGATTAACTATTCTTGAGCTTTTCTTCTTTCTTTTTTTTTTTTTTTTATTGACTTCACATTCACAACAGATTGATTTTCCTCAATATGCTGCGCCCTGGTCTTTTAATTGAATTGCTAACGTGATGGATTGGATAATGATTTCGGGTGTCGGGGTAGAGAAATGTCTCGTGTAGATAACCTCTTGAACCAGAGCCGCGCTAAAATAGGATGATTGGCGGTCCAGGGGGAAATGGGGCCTAAGTGTGTTGTTAATAGCCCCCCCAACAAAAAAAAAAATGTGCATAAACATTTTAGTAAATTTACCAACGGTATGGCGCAAGTATCATCATTAGCGCATTTCACCGATTAAAATCAATTGGGGTCAGGTCATCGTATTTGATTTAGTGGCAGAGTGATGTCTTAGGATTGATGTGATTTCCACGTCAGTGAATGGCCTTGTCTCCGATGGGTCATGAAGAAAATCAAGCCTTTCAACTCATATGATTCCCCGTGGCTGGCTGCTGTCTGATGACTAATTCTCTCCTGAGCCCCATATTAGAATCCCTTAATTGGTTAGAACAAGCCACTCATTAACTTGCTCATTAGGGTTGATTGTAGTGCTGAGATTTGATCCTAGCAGACTTAGTGGGCTCGTGGAATTGTTTGTCGAGTCTTATCTCGCTCCCCTTTTCTGCGATATTTCCTCAACGCCGAGGTCCTGAGTCACTCTGGTTCTTTAGAGATTCCATGGCACTTAGTGTTAGGGTGTCTCAGCACTAACCACACTGTACTGGCCAAAGATTCCCATCTGGCCCAATTTTGCCTGCCATCTGCTCCTCGGCTGTCTAATTGGCCAGTCATTTTGGGAGTTGTAGGGTCTCGGGGCTGAAAATGTCTGCGTGCCGTTTTGAAATAGGTACAAGAAAGCAGGCGCAGTTTCATAGAGAGGAAAAAGACGGAACTGTTGAGCCGGTTTTTAAACTTCATCCATCACGGGCGCCTCTCTCTTTTTCAGATGCCACGTTGCTATGCATCTCAGCATTTTCCATCCAATCACTTTGTATTGTGCAAAGTGCTGACTGTCTTCGGGTGGGGATCACTAAAAGAACAATATGCAGTTTATGCTTAGTCAGAGGGAGACCGCTGCTCCCCTAAATCAAGTTCGGATTTAAGAGAAGTAAAATGAAATTGAGAAGCGGAGACAGCCGTAAGCTGTAGATATAGCGCAGGTGTGTTATTTCCAGGGGAGGATGACAACATAATCTTCAGGAACTATCGCTGCCGGGTTTTTTTTACCCGGTGCTGATTACGGGTGTGCTGGCACGGGGCTCTGCTGCCTGATGAGGAGACCAGTCGTACCCCGGGCTCTGCTTTGTGCTCAGCAATAGCAATGACATTATTACCAGGTTTGGAAAATGCCACAACCCTACTTAACAAAGCATGCACATGCAAAACACACTCGCAAACACATGCACATGCACACGAGCGAAACATTTCGCGTGCCAAATCCACACAGAATATCAGAAGGAAACACATTTCAATAGACATGATAAAACATTTACACATGCATGCACATCCATATATTAATAAACAGCTCGCCCCCTTGACATGAATGTAATGAGTTCTGGTTGGGGACTTTTCATATGAATATTTACCATTTTGAATACTGCATTCAGAGAGAAAAGTGTGGAATAATAATAATAAAAAAAAAAAAAAAAATGGCTTTCACCTTCACTGCAGAATAACAACTCTTGGCTTTTTCCAGACCAGAGAGAGGAAACGGCTAGAGTCGGATTTTAAAGTCATTATTTCGCTGTGGAGTTTAAACGATGGCCTCCAGTGTCCGCAGCGATGTCATTCAGAGGCACTTTCAAAGTACCTGATGTATAGTTATAAAATAAATCGGACTATGAAAAATATGCCCTCTTATTTTAGACCACACCCCCTCCATCATTTGACGCTGGAAAAACACTCGTCTCTTGGCATGGAATCTGAGATGTTATTGACCAAAAGCATTGTCCTAAAAATGGAACATGAGGTATGAGTGTGACGCCAGGCCGATAGCTATTACAACGGCAGACGTGCACGCACACTTCTAACCCGTGGATGCACAGACGTGAAGCACATGCCTTCCATCAGCCCCCTCATCAGGCAGAATCAGATCCCTGTTAATCCAATCGCCTCAGCCCACAGCGCTGCACACTTCTCCCATCGCTCCCTCGGGGGCGCGCCAGAAGCCAAGAGAATAGAAAGGTATACACAGCCCACACACTTCCTTAACTCCACTTGTTGCCATCTCTCATCCTCTACCCCCTCCTCTACTTCCCTGTAATTTTCTGTCTGCTCCAGCGTGTTCCTGTCGTGCTGGGACTCCCCCACCCGACTGGCCCCAGTGAGCTCATTGGGTTCTGGGCGGAAACAAATCACTCCCCTTTGATTTTGCTCTTGATTTGTGTTTGTTTTCCTCCTTTTTCGCTCCCTGCGAGCACCTTCGCTAGCCGCCCCGCCCGCCCCCCTCCCCCCTCTCTCTGATTGCGTCGCTCCATTGATGGGAAGCCGTGGTCGTCTGCTGGGGGAGTTTTCCTGATGCGGATGCGCTGCGAGTTATTTCAGGCTTGTGCTTCTCCGCGGCAGCGTCGAGGAGAACCAATACCGAGCAGAGTAATTGAATGTAAGGTTGTGGCTAATGAACCCCCCCCAAATGGAAAAGCATTCCTCTATTTTTGGTGCGCGCGCTGCGTAATGCCTGGCTGCCTGGGGAGACGGATCACACAGACTGGATCAGACGGAAATGGATTGGGGAGGAAAGCGTGGCACCTCTAAGTCTTTTAATGGGCAAGATTTAATAGCGTTTGTTAATTCCGACAATCAGAACAGCGCTGTCTATCTGATTTCGATTTATAGGCTTCCTCTGAGGTAAAAACTAAACGAATAACTGCCGGACGAGAGCCTCATTGTTAAAAGCCCATTATGGGATGTTAAACCTCCAACCTGTTACACATTATGCGCTCCGGAGTATTTATTGGCTGTGATGCCTCCATTCAATGTGATTACTCTAATACTTCACAAAATCCCCTCTTCCCAGAGCTACATTTCACATGCTTGCAATTTGACTTTATATTGGGGGCAGCACAGTCGTTATTTATCATGACTTTTATTACCGGACTTAAAATTAGGTGATTCAATAGGACCTCTACGTCCCTTGTGTACATTACTGTATTACTGCTAAACCTCAGGCCATGTGTGGTCCCACACACGGCTACCATTACACGACCTACCGCAAATTAACTTTTGGATCAGAGTTTTCCATTCAGTCATCAGCGAGGAACATCTCCAATTTTAATTGTTAATGTTGCTCCAGATTGACTTTGTCTTGTTATTCACAGAAGCGTAAACTAATATATGCAGCTAAGTGTCGTTCTTTTTTGCCAAGGGAGTAGGTATCATAATATTATCTTACACTTCCCAACACTCAATCCATCAGACACACACACACACACACACACACACACATACACCCAAACTCATTATTCCACTCCTTACTGCTCTTCTGTCACTGATTTAAGTTTATTTCTAGTTCTGTGCTTCGTCTCCGGGCCCCATAAGGCATTATGGGACACGGGATAATAGCTACCAGGTTCCACCTTAATTATGTTTTCAGTTGCCGGATGAATAATTTTCAGTCTAACGCATATTAATCCCCCCTACAAATCGACCAAAATTACCCTACCCTTCATTTTGAAAGTCTTGTCATGGTCATCTATTCCGTGAGCACTGCACTCATTATTCAAGCTCATGTTTGACTCATGGAAAGTGCTTCTCATTGTCAGAGGGATGGTCTCCTGAACTCCGCTCAACTTTGATATGATGGGGGTCGGAGGTCAACGCGGATCGCTCCCTCGTAATTTCGGTGACGCCCACCTGCCTTTATGCAATCACACTGACAGACGCCTCTGTGACCTGCACACACCACTCGCTTGCAACCTGTAATTCTTTGGTCAGAACTCAGCCGCGAAAAGTATAAGTTACTCCTGGCGGCATTTAAGCTGATGGTACGTACGTCGTTGGATGCCTTATCTGTCCGACTTGGACCTGATCTATTCAAACCCGAACAATTTGTCTCATCTTGCTTGTCTGCCTAGCTGTGAACTGTCACGTCAAATTATATTTGCCATTGTGAGCCGTAGAAAGACGCTGGCGTGAGTCATTATACGTCCATTGTCAGCTGCTTTGCTGCTTCGCACAAAGAAGCCGGGTTTTTATTAAGGGAAAAAAAAAAAAACAACAACAATGAGAGGGTGTCAAATGAATCATGCCCCCAGTGGATATATTCTATACTTAATGGAGAGCAGGCTGTCATTCAAGTTCTAAAATAATTGAGACAAGATTCATAACATTTCCAATCTGTTAAGCTCGGGCTTAACGGAAAGCTTTTTTTTTTTTCTTTGGCTGGGGAACCGGGAACCCGTGTTTTTTCACCAAGCCAAGCTTCTGTCGTTCTGGTGAGGGACCTCCTCGTCCACGGTTTCCAAAGTGCTGATGGCTTTTGCCCCATGGCTAAACGGTGTCGGGTGGGGATCTGTCCCCCCACGCTCCTCGCCGAACGCGCTGCTCGCATCACCACGTCCGTCGTGACGAGGATACAGACGAGCGACAGATACGGGACCCTGACAACTCATCTCCAGATTGATTCTCTTTCTCATGCAATAACACTTTATACATGCACGGAGAGCAGTAAAGCCTGCCCATATGGCTGGCTTTGCACATTGTTCGGTCCTTCTGCATTAAAAAAAAATTACTGGCACCTAGATTCCTGCCAAAAAGGAAAGCAGAGAATATGGAAAAACAAGATTCAATAATATTATTTGATTCTCGGAAAACTCTCACACCGTGGCCCTTTCAAAACAAAAACGGTTTATGTACTGTATATACAGTATACAGTACAGTATAAACATATAAAGTATACTGTAACTGTATAAATATAGTATATATAAATATATAGAGACAGAGGGATAGAGAGATAGATAGACAGATAAATAGATAGATAGATAGATTCTAAGTGTGCTCAGTGACATGTATGACCGTAGATGCTTTCAGAGCTTTGTGGAGACGTATCGCTGGATAAGAGGAAGAGGCACTCAGCTACGGAACATTTGCACAATGCCACGTTTGATCCGGGAAAGAGGAAAATGGAGGCTGTATATTTACAATTTTAAAATAAATTGTAAAATACAAACAATATACACACACACACACACACACACACACACACACACACACACACACACACACACACACACACACACACACACACACACAGAGACACACACACACACAGAGACACACACACACACAGAGACACACACACACACACACACACACACACACACACATCCATGTCTGCACATGCCAAGGACGGTCAGTGTCTGTGGATCTCTTGGCCCATCATGGTCCATTGAAGATGGATGAAACGGCTCAAACCAGCATCGGGTTTGGAATCATCCGGGTTGGTCTCGAGCTTGGTTTCTCCAGTATGTACCGTGCCATTTCCAGTCAGCGTCCCTGCGTTGTGGTTCCATGCGACTTGCTGTTCATCGGCCCGGCTCTCTCGCATCCCAACGCGGCTGTTCGAAGTAGCAGAAGCAGCGTTTACAGGAGAGGGAGATGTACGCGGCATCTCTGCATTTTCATTGAGGCTCGGGTTTTGTGGCAGTGCCACAGTGCGCGTATGATGTGCCGGGTGAAACCCTACTATTCTATTTCAGTTCATCCCACACACAGTGGGAGAGGAGCAGATATTTGTCACCCTTTAATTACAGCTTTCGGGTTCCCCAGGAAATTTCGAACATCTGTAGGTAAGAGAGTCCTACTTTAAATTGCAGAAACAGAACTCCGGCAATTAGCACATCAGGGAGATGGAAGGCGTGCGTGCGTGCGTGTGTGTGTGCACAATCTACATGTGTGCAATGATTGGTTTAATTGTAACTTTAATGTATCAATAGCTGTAGCTCTCCGGCTGAAAATTTTAATTCATATACAAACGTAGTTTAAGAAAGGCATCACGCCAACTGTGTTGCGTTTTCTGCTCCTAATGAGACTCGAGAGCTCGATTCAGCCGGTTCTTCCAGCGAAACCATTAAACTTTCCTCCAACAGGGTCATGTGCATGCAATTAATTTCTTGTTAGTCCTGATCCAAATAAATCAAGCTAAGAATGTAATCCTTGTAATGGGATTATGAACTGATTGCGGCGTGAGTGAGCTGCGTGTTGTAATGAAGAGACGTATTTTTCATATTTCGTGGTAACACAACAATCTTCCTTCATTTACTGGTCAGCCGCTGATCACAATAGACTTTTTAATTATGTTTCCTGTGGCATTAAATGCGAGCATATGGCATGAACACTTCCCGTTATCAAAAGGCTGATTCTGCTTTGTTTCCGGCGCGGAATTCTATTCCGAAATAAGCGTGATGCAGTGTGTTTTGCGAACATCCTCGACAGCCAAACAAAACAATTTCAACAAAATTCCGTCGTCCACAAGAGCAGGGACATGAATACAAATACAGGAATGCAAACACAAGTAGGAGCAGACACACCCAGATACACACACACACACACACACACACACACACACACACACATATGTGCCGCTGCTTTACACATGATTACTTACTAAGAAGAGAAAGGAATGGGTGGTGAAGGACGAGTGTTTTGGAAAACATTTGAATAGAGTTCCATCACATCCCCTCGGATATTTAACAGGAGAAACGCACAAGCAATTCTTCTCATGGAAGGCAGGTTGGACGTTTTATGTTTTGCAAATATGGTAAATTTGGTTAGCAATTGGTCTCCAGCATGTAAGTTCTATTTTTTAGACACAAAGGGTAAAACAAACACACACACACACACACACACACACACACACACACACACACACACACACACACACACACACACACACACACACACACACACACGTGCGCATAAAAACTTCATCACTCCTGCATCTGTTCCCATATTGTTATTCGAACAAACAAAGTGCAAATTTCCCATCAGCCCCTGCCACCTCAGCACAGCCGCAGCTGCTGTTATTGGATTGCAACACGCACACGTGTGGTGTGCCAGAGAGTTTGGGCAGCGGTTGCCGTAGTTTCCCAACAGCCGGGCGCTATGGCGACCAGCTCCGCGGCGTCTGACTTGTAGGAAAGGTTACCGTGTTCCGGCACACGCGTTTCACACTGTGCCAAATAATCTTATCTCGCCGGGAGGGGCTGGAAATTTGGGGATTAGTGTGGTGCAGGGGTGGAGGGGGCATCTCAGCCTTTTAATTAATTATTATTATGATTAATCATTATTAATCAGTGATAAGGGGGACGGGATGAGGAAATAGGGCAAGGCTTGACATTTTGACTAGTACGTCTAGTAGTAGGTTCAAGTTTCCATCAGAATTCCATTTTAGAATTTGAAAGAGTATCTCTGAATTCCTAAAAAAAAAAAAAAAAAAAAATTTCATTTGGAACTCATCACTGTAGCGTTGAAAACCAAGACATTCAACCATTCTTCATTCTGTTTTCCTTACCCGGAGATGAGTTTCTGCCGGTTAATCAGTGAGAAACACAAGACGATTCTGTGCAATTTCAAACACAGCAAAGCAGTTTTGAAGTTGTTTTTAATGAGGAAGCTGGTAGGGGTGATGGGGATGAAGGCGTCACAACCATCTGTTGCCCTTTTCTAATTGTATCAACTGATATCAATATTCTATTATGGCGCTGCCTCCGTGGTGCAGTGTAATTTGGTTGAGAAAGAGTGATGCACACAGGCACACAATAAAAATAAACAAAATGTGTAGTCAGCTGCTCAACGGTGTAAGAAACCCAAATTGTACTGTATTGTATTGTTCTATTATTATTATTTAATTTAATTTTTGTTATTATGTGGGTTGGCCCCTAATCATATATTTTTTTATTATTTTTAATAATAATTAATAATTGTTGTTATTTTTATTATGAATCTTCTCGGAACCGACGCATTGAGTTTGTTTGATATCGATGCAAATTTGGAGCAGAAATTAATGAAGAAATTGGCGCAATTTTACCACAACTGAACCGAATGTTTGCGCAACTTGATTAGTTTGTAGAGCGGGACGCTTTGTGACATCATCATCCCAAATTCAATTCAAGGAGTCCTTCGCTTCCAGTGACTTGCGCCCTGTGGACTGCATAGCGTCCGCTGCGCATAGGCAGACCACCAGAGCCGATGCTGCGTTTAATGGAAACTCAGAAAACTCGTGCTGGGTTTCAAAACCCAGAAAACTATAATCAGTCACAGAAAGAGTTTTTGCACCGCGGGGAGTTCCGAGAACCTTTGGGGAAACTGCACGATCCAGAAATTATCACAATTGTGAAAACACCGTTCTTGAGGCACATCAGCGACGTAGGTGCACAGTGATTGGTCGAACACACGACGTGTCTAAAACGTTAATGGTAACCGACGAAAGTAATATGCTAAATTTAAAGTAAACGTGTCTTTATTTATACACAATTGCACCCGAGCTCAACGTGGGCACAGCGGGCTCCCAGCGACAGGTTTTACCTCAGTGCGACGGAACCTTGGAAACCTGTAATACTGTACGTACCTAACATGACTAAATAGGACCCCATGTATTGCTGCCTGCAGCTATTATTATTATTATTATTTTTTTTTTTATTTATTTTTTTTTTTTTTTAATTATTTATAATACTGTTATTATTGATTATTCTTACGATCACATAACTATAATTGTATAATAGGTAAGAAAAGGTCTATGTGTAGGTATTGAGGTTCATGTGGCAGGTACTCAGCTACAAGCTCAATAAATCTGTAGAGTTTTCTTTGGTAGTGCTGCAAATAAACCAGAGCCGTGTTTTTATTGTGATATATAAGTATACGAGTACATGCATATTTCACACCAAAGGAACAAATTTTGGCTGCAACTATCGAGATAAATGATATTTTCCCCCAATCATCTTTTGTCCATCTTATATTCTTATTAGATTTTCCAAATGGTACACATCTCCAGATGATAACACGTTTCATCTTCATCTGTTAAATGACAAAGTCAATATTTAACAAATGACCTCGGTGCTGAGATCCGCCGTCGAGCCTCCGTTCTACACACAAGTTGAAATAATTCCCTTCTCCGGCTCCGCCCCCCGCCCCCCACTACATTTGCATTTCAATCTATTTGTAATTGACCTTAATACGCTCGGTGCTTTTTGTATTTGTCTTCCAGAGTTCAACTCCCTCCTGCGGGCAAACCGTAATAGCGAGATCGTCGTACAGTTTTACCGAGAGAGCAAAACAAAGCACTCTCACTATTTTGTACATTGTGCGTCGATTTTAAACAAGTGCTTCTGTGCTCTCACACAGACAAGATTGTGTGGAGAGGCGGTCGTCCTGTGTGCTGTGCTGTGTTGTGTTGTGCTGTGTTGTGTTGTGTTGTGTTGTGCTGTGTTGTGTTGTGTTGTGCTGTGCTGTGTTGTGTTGTGTTGTGCTGTGCTGTGTTGTGTTGTGTCGTTTTGGGTTGTGATGTGTTGTGCGGCTGCACCTTGTGTCGATTATGCACATTTTGGTATTTTTTCGTATTTTTAGAGCTTATTGTGCCTAATCACCGGGTGTCATGACATTTCACTGCATATATGTATGACCGTATGTATATGTATGTGACAAATAATCTCTTGAACTTGAACTTGAACTTGAACTTGAACTTGAACTTGTTGTGCTGTGCTGGGTTGTGTTGTGTTGTGTTGTATCGTGCTGTGCTGGGTTGTGTTGTGTTGTGTTGTATTGTGCTGTGCTGGGTTGTGTTGTGCTGTGCTGGGTTATGTTGTGTTGTGTTGTGCTGTGCTGTGCTGTGTTGTGTTGTGTTGTGCTGTGCTGTGTTGTGTTGTTTTGGGTTGTGTTGTGTTGTGCTGTGCTGGGTTGTGTTGTATTGTGCTGTGCTGGGTTGTGTTGTGTTGTGTTGTGTTGTATTGTGCTGTGCTGGGTTGTGTTGTGTTGTGCTGTGCTGTGCTGTGCTGGGTTGTGTTGTGTTGTGTTGTATTGTGCTGTGCTGGGTTGTGTTGTGTTGTGTTGTGCTGTGCTGGGCTGTGTTGTGTTGTGTTGTGTTGTGTTGTGTTGTGCTGTGCTGGGCTGTGTTGTGTTGTGTTGTGTTGTGTTGTGTTGTGTTGTGCTGCGCTGGGTTGTGTTGTGTTGTGTTGTGTTGTGCTGTGCTGGGTTGTGTTGTGTTGTGCTGTGCTGGGTTGTGTTGTGTTGTGCTGTGCTGGGTTGTGTTGTGTTGTGCTGTGCTGGGTTGTGTTGTGTTGTGCTGTGCTGGGTTGTGTTGTGTTGTGCTGTGCTGGGTTGTGTTGTGTTTCCCAGAGGCCAATGGCTACGTCCAAATAATAAATGAAGAGTTTAAACTACAGTGTGTGTGCGGGGGGGGCCACCATCACCGCCGATAAATCACCGCAGCTCCATCTTCCTTCATTAGACCCTGCAGCAACAAATTGGGGAACTCCGTATAATTACTCCAGAATCATGGGAAATACGGTGCGCCAAAGTGCTTTGCATACTACACCACAATAAATGTGCGCAATTTTAGTATTGCTTTAAAGTTAGTTTGGTAAACTTTGGTTGGATCATTATTTCTCTCGAATTATTGGCCTCGAATTATTACCACTTCGAGCAATTCTCAAAACAGTAGATTGCTCTGGCCGGTGATCCCACACCGCCACACAGTCGTCACCAACGTAGCGGCACAGCACGTCTGTCGGTACCCAAACGGATTAGAGATTCTGGAAATCAGGTGAAATAATCCTGTCGGAGCGGAGCCGCGGAACGCCTGACGTCCCATTCCGCAGCAAACGGCAGCGAGGAGGTTCTCGGAGCTGGCCGAGGTCGTCGAAGATCACGAAAATATTTCGTCTTTAATCTCAAATACGGCGGTTAACTCAGGGAAAGGTGTGGGGTGGGGGGAGACATTTTGTTCTGGGCCGTGAAGAGCAAACAGTCATTTTGGATGGTCCCGCTCTCCCTGTGAAGAGTTAATCAAACCTTGGTCAGGCTCCGTGCTTCAGCCGAGCACCTCCTCTCATGTCAGCTTTTACATAAATAAGAGCTTTTTCTCTCCATCACTCCCTCCACTTCTCTTTCTTTCCCTCATGCACACCCACACAGAGCCTGTCAGAGGCACACGAGGATGGGAGGAGGAAGGAGGGAGGTGGGTGAAGCATGACACGTGAAAACGGAAAAGCATTGCTTTTAATGCCGCATCCACAGCTTCTCTCTCTCTCTCTCTCCCCTTTCTCTCTCTCTCGCTCTCTCCCTGTGTTTTTCTATCGTCGCGTTTTAAAGAGCCTCCGTGTGTTTTGCAGAACGCTCATTTTCTCCCGTTTGTCTGTGTTTTATGCTGATCGTTGATGGAATCTAACTGAGGCTAAATTAAACGGGTGAAATGATAAAAAATAAACACATATTTAATTGAATTCAATTCCTATAAATGACAAAAACCCTCATATGTATTATGAGTAAAGCGTGAATCCCAATGTGTTCATTTTCCTTATGTGACCTTTAAAAGCAGTGAAAATGTTGGGGAAAAAAAAAAAAAAAGGAGCTTGTGCTTGAGAACAAAGATCACCTGCTTGCGGATTATTATTTTATTCAGGTTGAAAGAGAAAAAAAATCAAAAGTGATTTTGTCATGTTTTGAATGCAAGGCAGAATCACCCCTTCATCCAAATGGACACCAAAACACACAGTAGATTTTCATGGCGAGCAACCAAGTAACCGGTCATGAAACAAAAACAAGGGGACAAAAACAACGGCGGAACAGGCGTGACGTATCCGAGTGCCGAGCGAAAAAGTGGCAGCTGTTCCATCAGATATTGGCGCCTGATTTTTATTTTTATTTTTTTAAACATGATGTCCCCATAAAGTACCTCCTCGTCCTCTTCCTCCTCCTCCTCCTCCTCCTCCTCCTCCTCCTCCTTCTCCTCCTCCAGGAAACAGAAATTCACAACTCGCAACGGCACTTTTCCCTCCTTGTGTCGAACAGAGAAGTGTGTGTTGTGACTAATCGCTCGGCCTGGCAAGTGTTTCATTACATCAAAACTCAGGCGCTCCCGGGCTTTGCCAAAAAAAAATAAAACGGCTCCATCTCCCTCCAGGCAGCCTCCGTGCGCTGATTAAAGAAGGAAAGAAACCTCCACCCAGGCTAGGTTAGGGGCTTACCAAACACCTATGTTCCGCTCGTCTTCTGATAGGCGGGGGAAACAGCAGAGATAAATACTACTCTTTAGTCTTTTGAAATGTCAAGCCATTCCCCGGCTACGTTTCTCATTGTTCGGGAGAGGACGCCGGACGCCGAAATCAAGTTGGTACTGAGTGACGCTGACGTGACATTGCTCAGTACTCATTTGGACCAGTAAGACAATAAGACGATATGAATTACCTCTGTTTGTATAGGCATCGCTTTCCCAAAAGTTAGCTTTTGTCAGAATCGGAATCGGAATCCGTATATTCCGCCGAGGACATTTCCATATTCCGGGGATTTGTCATATATAGACATATATAAGGCAGCGTTTCCGTTCACCAGCAATTGCTGATTTTTGACCGGGAAAATCCGTTGAAGTCCGACATATTTAAATCTCTCCGGTCATAATATCCGGTGAAAACAATTCCCTCCAAGTACGATTACAATTAGTGCCGGGGTGGATCGTTTCCATCGGCAAGTTGCAACGGGAAGCCAATCAGCTTGAACGATCTAAAGCTCATCTGAAAGCTTCACCTCTGACCAATCACGTTTGTGATATAGAACTAAGCCCCGCCCCCTCCCTGGTGGACAGGTTGTGCGTGTAAACACAGTAGACGCACACAGTTCACGCAGAGCGGCGACAGAGCCACAGCGACTACAGAAAGACGATGTGTTTTTTTCTTATTTAAATTCCGACCCAAAGCAGACGGTAAATATTCGATGTCACGTCCGGACGAAGACGGACAACACCGCAAACTTGACTATTTATTCAGACCGACTTAGTCATATTTATTTTGTTTTTTATTTGATCAAAATGTTATTTTAATGAAATGTTAATTAAAGCGGCTGAAATTGTTACTTATTGTTCAAGAACGGAAATTATTTGATTTCAAGTATTAATTTTCATAACTGGTATTTATTTATCTTTAAAATGGCGTTAACTGACAAGACTTAATATTATAAAAAATATTACACATCTACATGCCTTGATTAAGTCATTATCTATATAGCCTGCTAATCAATTGTTTTTTAGCTCAATAAATACAGATGATATTTAACCGGAATCTCTCCCATTTGTCCGGGAAATTGAAATCTTCCAGGACACGCTGACCGGTAACAATTTTTCTAACAGAAATCAGATAGAAGGTACACATTACTACTTAATTACTACAATATTACAGTTTATACAATGTTATTACAGTGTTATTTTAGGCTTTGGTTTAAACTTTAATCTTTGAGAAGTTGTGTTTCTTCCAGAATGGTCAGTGGTCAGTCTTTCCCACTTATAATGGTAATTTCTTAAAGGGGAACTATTATGCTCCTTTTATATAGAAACAAAACATGTTTTTGAATTTTTTTGCAGAAAATAACACTCGGATTATGCATTCAAGCCATTGTAACATGCCTCAAAACCATACTGTTACAAAAAGGGGTGTCATGATTCCGATTCAAAATCGAAAATCAATCGGAATGAGCGTTTGATTTCGAACTTCAAAATCACAAGGAGGTTCGCAATTATCAATGTTTTTTTGTGGGTAATATTGTCCGACATGTTAGCGAATCAATTCATATGTGATGAGCAATAAAGTTCAACATAAGTTCATACAGTTTGTTACACAGTGAACGCACATGAGAGAGAAATATTCCCGGTAACAATGTTTGCGTCGGCGGAGACACACGAGTACACCGGCGTGTTCCCTTCACCTCCGGCGTTGTGTAAAGGAGAGGGCACTTTGACCACAACATTCAGTAATTCCGCAGATGTGGCGATGAAAGTGGGAAATAAACCATCACCGACGGAATGTCCTCTAGTGCAGAGGTTTCCAACCACCGGCTCCACCGGTATTTGCCACCGGACCGTGAGAACGCGGGCGGGATTTCGTCAGGAACGATCTGCAGCGGAGCAGCAGCAGGAAACGGAGTAAATGAAATACATCTAGAGTTTTTATATGAAGAGATTGCTCTGATCAGAGAAGAGCAGCTGCAGAACCGTTCGTAAGGAAAGTAGTGTAATGAATCGTCGTAAATTGTTTATTATTCTAAAGTCTAGTTCTGCTAAAGCTGAACTACTGAACTGTTTAGGTGTTTTGTTTGAATATTCTCATATTTTTGTCACTATTTATTATTGTTACTATTCAAATAAAAGGTTCTTATTGAAAAGCAAGTGTTTTTCTTTACAAATCAAGACTCGATAGTCGAACAATGGCATAGCCGTCAGTTCTGGGAAAAAGAAACATCGAAATTAAATCGAGAATCAAATCAAATCGTGAATTTGGAGAATCGTGACACCCCTAGTTAGAAAATGGGCTGTTTTTTGTGGGAGGAGCCACCCTCCTGAGCTCCCGAATTCTGTGAGCCAAAGGGCTTTGAGTTGTACTCTGGATTCTGTTGAATTTCTCTTTAAACTTTTCACTGATTTCACCTTATCAGTCCAGTAAAATCTGTTTCTGAATAAATTTGAGTTGCTGAATCTTCACTCATATTAGATCGGCAAGGCCTTATTTAAAAGGCTAAAAGGCTCCAGGCTTGTGGGATACACGGACAGCGCACCGCACCGCAACCCACAGGGACTCGCGCACGCGGGGATTTTTTGTTTAATGTGAACGTCGGAAAATAAAATAAATAAAATCAATACATCTACAATAAAAACACAGTTTAATTGTGTTTTTTGGGGTTTTTTTTGGAGAAATGCACAACGAATTGCCTGCCACAGCCTACAGTCTATCTACCACATACATTTTTTTTTTTGTTTTAGAAAGAAAGGCACAGCAGAATAATTTTTTAAATACTTATATTTCCATCGTCTGCAGTTTATTCATGGAGACTTGGTATTAATTCCTTTTACAAGATTTGTCTGTTGGGATACTCAGATGGGGGGCGGTTCTACTCGGTAATTCTACTCTGGGCCCTGTGACGTACGAAAGGAACAGAAATCTGATCGGCTCGTTTTAGGACACGTTTTCTGAAACAGACAGCTCACAAAAAACAATCGGGGTTGTCTTTTCTAACCGTTTGTGTGTTAGTAGGCCCATCAGGGACCCAAATGTATGTGCACAAGCACTGAAAAGCACCCCTACCCCAATATGGCCTTGATTTATGACCTTGTTGTCTTCATCCCAAAGTTAAGTATTACTGGCTGTCCAATTTTGTCTTTGTTTTGGAGATTGGATACGACCGAACTGGTCAGAGTCTTCAATTCCAGTATCTCTCCAAAAAGCGACTCAACCTATCAGCATTCACTTCGGTAATGCGATGTTGCGCCAGCCCGCTTCAACCCCGCTAAACCTCCCATTTTCCGACTGAATTAATTTGGTTTCAATCACATTTGTGTTAATGGCGTCGATGGTTCCTCCTGCCAATCACCCGTATATCCGCAATGTGTGCAGCTGTTTGGCTCTGCAGCTGAAAAGGCCCATTTCTATTTTTTTTTTTCTCGTGCTCTGACACTGCTATGTGGGGGGATGATCGATGTGCGTGCCCTGGCTCCCTCTCGCTCTGTCAACTTCCCTCTTTCCCGAAAGTTTTCAAACCCAGTGGTTCCAGTCTGCAGATTGCCACTGCTGATACTGGCCCGTGACCACCCTTCCAGGCTTGGTATTTGGGATTTCTTTCTTGATCCGGCTCAGTGAGGGGGCTTTTTAGCCTAAATATATGTGCGTGTGCATGTGCGTGTGCGTGTGTTGTAGTAAACTCATTTCATTGAGGTCCATATCATTACACTGGCTTATTTCCTGTAGGCGCATCTACGTCGGCTGAACGGCCGCGCGTGGAGGAGCATGTTTTGACAGCGATGCCACTGGAGATGGAAAAGACCGTCACCAAGCTCATGTACGACTTCCAGAGGAATTCCACCTCTGACGACGACTCCGGGTGCGCGCTGGAGGAATACGCCTGGGTTCCCCCGGGCCTCAGCCCCGAACAGGTATCCGCAAATGTGCTGCAATACTTAGTCCCATGGAGGACGTCGGGAATCTGAGGGAAAGGCACAACACGGACATGTATCACGGAGCTGGACGTCAATCTTCATTTCATGCAAGATTAATTGTTGATAAATGACTCGACTGTCTGCGTTAGCGCTGTCACCCAGATGGAATTGAGGTCACAGTCTGACGGTGTGATGTCCACGACCAAACAATAAAAACTAACCCGCCGACTGAACGGAGGCTTCGCTGCATGGAGATCATAGCTGGTGCTCCGTTGGGTTGTTTAAAGTGATCACATATTTCCCACATTCTTCTATATTCTATATCAATGACTTGCATTTGATTTTTATGAGAATGTGGCTTCCATTTCCAAATAAAATACAGCAAACTGAATGCGATGATCAAAAAAAACACCAATAGATAGATAGATCAACAAAATAGGCAAAATAATAGGAAGCAATGCAATAAAATGATATGCATTACATAGGAAATTTGGAAAATATACAATAAACCTTGCAGTTAAATACAATACAATATGACTGAGGCGTGTTGTGATATGAAGTCTGTTCTGTTCGCGTCTACTGATGTTCACGTAATTTCACATTTCGGTGACTGGATGATGAGCAAGTGGATGTTGGAAGAATTTGAGCATGTGCCAAAGCATTCAGAAATGTAAACCTTGAAACATCTTTCCAATTTTGTCAGTGACACCGGTGAAAAAGTGTGAAAGGTCAAAATAATTAAGCCTCGTGCGTTCATCCCTGAAGCGAAAGAGTTTTAGTCGCAAGGGCTTGTGAAATATTAGAATAAAAGCGTGTGCTCTGCTGCGGCGGACCTCCCAGGGCTCCGTTAATAGATGAGAAGCATGGCTGATAATAGTCATTTTCTCCAGTCAGCCATCTTGACAGGATGCGGGAGGATGCTGCAGCCTCGCTCATGCCACAGCAGATAAAAGCGATCAGAGCTGCCCATGGCTTTGACGTGCACTATACAGTGTATTTAAATGTAAGCCTGTCACTTCCATGGGGAGATGGAAGGAGCCGCTCGGTTTAAGGATCGCAACTCTCGCTCTGCAGAATGGTTTTTGGGGCTGGGAGAAAATAAGATCATCGTGTAGTATGGTTGACTAACTGACTTGTTGTTAGTGAATCCATTGTTTTAATCTTCTGATTTAATTGTTAGTTGTTGTTAGTTAAAAGGCATGAATTGGAAAATAAAATGAAATAGACAATTTAAAGGCTCTTTGTGAGAACAAAAAAAACATTGTATATGGGGATCATTGCCATAATAACAGTTTTTTTAGGTGGCTTATTCACTTTAGATGTATATGCAACGTTGATTAAGTTTAACGAATCAGAATAACTTGGTTAAGATTGTAGTCGTACACAAGAGGGAACCGTGTAAAACTGGCTAAAAGCTCTGGAAAGGCTAACACAACCTGTATTTTCAGCCCACGCTGCTCTGGACGCTCCCAGTCCAAGTGTAGGAGAGTCCAGGCTATTGCTGTCTAGTCATTTAGCCGTTGATATTATATTGCTCTTTATCACCAGCAATTATCCTTTCCTTCATTTGAAGACGACAACAGGCTCGCACCAAATTCAGAAGATCGCACAGTGACTTTAAAGTTTACCCACCCAGCGAGCGGAGGTTCTAAAAATACTACACACTAACCCACAGCTCAGTCTCTGCAATGTGACGGCACTTGGGAGGCGGTTGACAATAATGTGTTCAAGTCAAAAGGCAAATTAATTATTAAACCTTTTGACTTGAGGAAAAATAAACAAGAAAAAAAAGGCTCAGTTTTACCCCATTGTTTTGCAATGGGAAACTGATGCAACTGATTTATTTTTGTTTTTGTGGTTCGAAAAAGATATCTTCAATCGTGTTTTAAGAACAACAGAAAACATCAGAATTAAAAAGGAATGTTTAGGACTCAAATAAAACCAGAGTACTTTGCGTCAAAGGCTGTCAAGAACAAACAAGGCGTTCTCCATGTCCGCAGATCGCTGTGTGAATTCTCCGATTTACACCTTTTATTTTCTTATGGACAGTTTTTACAAAGTGCAAAGCCTCACAGAAGAAGTTATCACCAGTTACCGAGGTTACCACGGCAATCTATTGCAATTTTTTGGGCGGAAAAATGAAAACAGAGAGAAAAGAAATGCATAGTTTTGTTCAATGCTGAATCTGCTGATGTACAGTAGCACACAACCTTTCAGTACCAGACACCTTCAATTCCAGGAACATATTTGTAAGAGCAGCGCTGATAGAGAGGAAAAAAAAAACCTCCATGCAGAAAGACCTGGAAAAATAAGTATTTCAGCTGCTTACAGATTCATCAGACATTTCACAAGTAAATGATAAAAAAGCAGTTTTGTTTTTTTTAACTATTTAGTTAGCATTTATGAGTCTGTTACCATGGCTACGACAGCACCAATGTGCAAAGCTATTTTACCCTTCACACTAATATGGATCAAACTGAGTGTGTTGCTTTTATAGATCCAATTTGGTGTTCTGTGCTTGTTTCAGGTGCATCAGTATTACGGCACTTTACCAGAGGACAAAGTTCCTTATGTGAACAGCCCGGGAGAAAAGTATCGCATCAAGCAGCTGCTGCATCAGCTGCCCCCACATGACAACGAGGTACAAAGCTCATCTATTTTGTCATACATCGACAGTTTAGTGACCAACATACCAATTTGATATGACACATATATGTGTATGTAGGTGATAAAATATGTACTAGAAGTGATCACCAACTGTACCGGTCAGGTGCGCTACTGTAACACCCTGGACGAGGAGGAGAAACGGGAACTGAAGCTCTTCAGTAACCAGAGGAAGAAGGACAACCTGGGCAGGGGCAACGTCCGGCCCTTCCCCCTCACTGTCAACGGGGCCATTTGTGAACAGGTATGGCTGAGAGCTGGCCATGGTTTCACTTTCATTTTCATTTACTTGTTGGATACGATAATATCGAAAGAATATCAATGTCAGGAGGAAATAATTATTATAACAAAATAATATGGAGGAGCCAAAGTTTACCTCAAATTTAAATAAATCAATTAGTGAAATGTAGAATCGTGTTTGTCTTTTGTCTGTTATAAATGTATTTATTTTGGATTTGTTATTATTATTATTATATTTCTTAATCCCCGGGGGAAATTCTGGTGTCACAGCAGCAAAAACAGTGCAAGACTAGAAAAGAGATGAGAAGTGAGTTAAAATGAAAAAATAACATGCACAGATCTAAGGGAGCTGCTGCAATAGGCACTGTAGCCGTGCCAAGCAGTTCCAATATGGCTGTTCCAAGCAGAATAATCCAATATATCCAAAAAGTCATTCTCCTACCTTTGATTTTCCTTTTATCTCAGCCTTCTCTCTGTTGTCTGGTAACTATGCATTATCTCCTTCATCTTGCTCTTTCTGTGGCCTATAGTGCGGCAACCAGATCAACGGAGGGGACATTGTGGTTTTCGCTGCCAGGTCCGGCCACGGCCAGTGCTGGCACCCTCAGTGCTTCGTCTGCAGCATGTGTGAGGAGCTGCTGGTGGATCTGATCTACTTCTACCAGGACGGAAAGATCTACTGCGGCCGACACCACGCCGAGAGGCTGAAGCCCCGCTGCTGCGCCTGCGATGAGGTCTGTCACAGCTTAGCGCCTCCAAGGGTTCTGAAATAGCTCACAGATGCTTTCGGTTGGTTTAAATTGGTCCAAAATTAAAACGTATCGTCGCAATGCCAACTACGTGAAAACGTCTAGATTATGCACCTATTCCTTTGGTTTTTCTTCATTTGTTCAGAGCATTTGTGTTCACGTCTTTGTTGGCAATGCAGATCATCTTTGCCGATGAGTGCACTGAGGCAGAAGGTCGGCACTGGCACATGAAGCATTTCTGCTGCTTTGAGTGTGAGGTGGCTCTGGGCGGCCAGCGCTACATCATGAAGGACGGACGACCGCACTGCTGCAACTGCTTTGAGTCGCTTTACGCAGAGTACTGTGATGCGTGCGGAGAACACATAGGTACTGCACCGTGGGACATGCAATGACACTGAACTGTTATAGAGCATTGATTTCGGAATCCTATGGTAAACATACAGGCAGTTCAATGCAGACATGAACTATGGGGGGAAAAAAGCTTGAGTTAGAAAGCAGCTTTTTAGTATGGGATCAGCACTCCCAGTCGTGTGCAGCTGCAAAGGTGTAGCCAGAGCAGCGATATGTGGACGGTTATTATCCTCCCAGGCTCCTGAGACAGTCGAGGAACTGGAGCTTGTTTGAGGGGATGCCATGTTGCATCCAGATGGAAGCTCTGAAAGATTATTAGTTCCCCTAGCTCCGGAGAAGGTCCAATGAAATGTGTTATTTTATTTTACCGACCGAATAATCAGCCATTTGGGTGTCACAGAACAAATATTATTCTCCCTCAGGGAAATAAACTCAGCTTGTGCGGGATCTCATTCATCATGCTACACAACATAATAATTCCTAGAGGCACATGTTTTTAAGATTAGTTTCACTTACAGGCTCAAACCAGAGCGTGTGCTCGTAGCAGCTACTCTTCCCGACCGTCCTCATTACGACAGCGCTGGAATCACACAGCACATATAATTGTATTCAGTTAGTCGTTCATGCCATACCATTAGTGATAAATTGTTGTAGCCGTTATTAACCCAAGGAATATTATAAACAAGGAAATAAAAAATTGTGAGGCCGGTTAGATAAAGACTTATGGGTGTGACATTTTTGTATGTTATTAACTATGCTTGATGTCATTCACTACATGGATATGATGCATTAAGTTCACGGCTCTGCATTATCTCTCCACTGTAGGCATTGACCAGGGCCAGATGACATATGACGGCCAACACTGGCACGCGACAGAGGAATGCTTCTGCTGTGCCCGCTGCAAGCGCTCACTACTGGGCCGCCCTTTCCTACCCAAGCAGGGCCAGATCTTCTGTTCTCGTTCCTGCAGCGTCGGACAGGTACTTACAATATTTATAACAGCATACAGTTTTATTTAGAATTTGATCGATTTTCTGAATGCTGTCAATTGCCAGATACAAAATGTCCTTTTATGTCATTCTGTGGGAACTTGGTAGGATCCCGATGAATCTGACTCTTCGGACTCAGCCTTCCAGAGTGCAAGATCCCGTGAGTCCCGCCACAGCACCAAAATTGGCAAAAAAGAGCGTCGGAATGCCAGCCAGGAACGTCGAAATGCTGAGGCCCGCCAGCCAGCCTCTGCACCCATGCCTGATCGTCTGTCTGCAGAAATCGACCCTCTCTCTGTTCAGATGGATCGTTTGAGTGTCTCCTCTGGGCAGACGCCTAGTAGGACCCCGAGTCGCACCCCGAGCCGCACCCCTAGCCGCGCCCCGAGTTTAAATCAGGTCTGGATGAGCCGCGATGAATCCTACGCTTCTGTTGCCTATGAGAGCTCAAAAAGGGAACCCTCTCCCACCCCAGCGCCTATACAACTGCTGGGCCAGTGTAACCCCAGACAAGGCTATAACCCCAATTCAAACCCTCACCCCCCGGCACAGAGCCCTGTCAACCCAGGGAAGAGGCCTGATTCCTGGGTGAAGGAGCAAGGCAACACCAAGAGAACCCCAATGGCTGCCCTGAGGGGCCACTCCTTCAACGAAAACTGGATGCACCACAGCCAGGATGAGTTCAGGCCCAACAAGCTTCGTACCCAAATGAGCTTCAATGAGATGTCTAGCCAGGGCCAGGGCTTCTCAGACAAGAGGAGCATTAGTCTGCATGGATTCCAGAGGGATCACAGGCCCCCACTGACCCGGAGGAACCCTGTCAATGCCATGAGCTTCAATGAACCCCTCACTCCTCTAGAACAGACTCCTCGTGGGTCAATGGATTCCCTCATCATGTCCAACGCTGCAGGTGAAGTTAGTTATATAAAGTCAAATAATAGCATTGCATGGCACAGAATAAATGTACCATGATACGATTGTGCAATACAATATATTGACCTGATAGTGATGTCTGATATATCTGGTATTTCATGTGCAATAAGTGCTTCATTCTCTTTCCAGGTAACTCTCTGGACGGGGTTACTAAGCGTCAGGAACATCTCTCAAGATTCTCTATGCCTGACTTGAGCAAGGACTCGGGTGTCAACGTGTCTGAGAAGAGCAACATGGGCACCCTCAGCTCCTCTGTCCAGTTCCACAGCACAGAGTCTCTCTCTTCCTCTCGACTGTATGGGAATATGGACGCTCCATTGAGGGTGGGCTACCCGCTACAGTACTGGGATGTCCCTCAGCCGCTTGCCTTTAATGGCAAAGGTCGTGTTGGCATGACGGGCAGCAGTGGAAACATACGCATGGCTCCCATGATCGAGAGGACCCCCCTTCGGCGCCCGCCTGGGCAGGAACTTGTATCCCAGCAACAGTCGCAGCAACCGCAGTCCAGACGGCGTAAACACCACCGTGGTAACCATGGTAACAGCCAACGCAGCAGCATACGACACCACAAGCGTTCCCGTCGGTCCCGCTCTGACAACGCCCTGCACCTGGTGGCTGACAGACCTGTGCACATGGTGGAACCGTCACACCGCCGTGTGCAGGAGGACTATGACCGCTTCCCCTCTGGCCACTCTGCCAGGGCGCTCTTTGGCCTGGGACCAGCAGGCTACAGGCAGCAACCATACCGGCCCTGCCCCCGCACCACCTCAGATCTTACCCTACAGAATGCCGGTTGGCAACCTCCGGGGCAGGGAGGCCCCCAGTGGGCTGATGGCCACAGAGAGGGGGCTGACCCCTGGTGCTCTAGCAGCTCCTCAACCTCGGAGTCTGAGGAAGATGAGGGTTATTTCCTGGGGGAGCCCATGCCACGACCAGTGCAGCTACGCTACATCAACAATGAGGAACTGCGGCATCGCTATAGTCCCTCTGGAATGGTGGGGCATCACGGGCCCCTGCACGGACCCATTCACGGTCAGCTGCACACTCGCCAGAGGAGGAAGAGCAAGAACTGCGTAATCTCCTAGATGTGAAGTAGAGAGAAGGGGTGGGAGAGAGGAGAGTGAAACAAGAGAGGGCGTAGGAGGGAACAGGGAGTGGGAAGGTGTAAGGGAGACAGTGGACTGCATGTACCATAAAATGGAGAGGAAAAAGAGTGTGGAGGGGATGATGAAGAAAGGAAATGGCAGATCCCAGCTGTATGTGAGCTTACACAACTCTAGTGTTTGTGTACACCTACAAGGTATGATGTAATGGCAGCACAGCGGAAGAGCAGCTGGCTTAAAACAGTGGAAATGTTGACAATAATTGCGATCAAATGTAATCACGGCAAAATAACTGATCACTTTGACCTCTAAATATAGTCTCGTCCAGCAAATAATGGGCAAACAGTGTATGTATGTGTGTATGTATGTGTGTGAGTGTCTGTGTATAGCCATGTACCGGAGGGAAACACCACACCTTTTACAGGTTAAAAGGGAGTGCTTGGTAACACTGTAGTGATCGGGCAGGTCGGACCAGCTCCTGCTCACAGCTCAGTGTCCTCTCCCGGCCCTCTGCCGTAAGCCGACCCTGTGCAACAAATCAGAAATTGTACTGGAATATTGAAAGCCGTGCGCTAGGTTCTGAGCTGTGTCATAGTGGAATCCAAAAGCTGCTGGAATATAGTGTTGGCTCGCGAGTCCAGTTTTCACCTTGTAAAAATAGTCTGTTAAAAAATTGTGCTCTACATAGACTGCTCTCCATGCTTCAGCAGGGACAGAGGATTAGAAAGCCTCGACTCCTTGTCCATTCAGGCAAAGTGATGTCAGGTATGGTCCTGTCTTATCTTCTGCAACATGCTTTTTTTTTTCTTTTGAGAGTAACATATAGATAACAAAGGAAAATAATAATAATAATAATAATAATAATAATAATAATAATAATAATAACAATAATAATAATAATAATAATAATAATAATAATAATAATAATAATAATAATAATAATAATAGCAACAATAAATTAACAATAGCTGTCAAATGTATATAAAGTACTAAAAAAGGTTACTAAATTAATTGATGTAGTAATGTAAATGTTATGTACATATGGTCTTAAATATTTATATATAAATATATTTTGTAATTTAAGAATCAATATTTGTATAACAGTGTAGAGATGCATGTCCCTTTGTTGTTGTCCTATATGGAAATAAAGTGTGTGTACAATGAATGAACAACCAGGACGTTGCATTTTATCGTCCAGCCTTCTGGTTGTTTGTGTCTGAGGTCTTGTTTCCGAGGGATGAAGTCATCTTGAGGAATCATTTCTTGCTCTTTAAACGTCCAAGGCTCTGGTAGAGGAACCGCCATCTCTTCATCGGCTGCCTGCTCGGATGATAGCACATCAAAATGGATCTGCACCTCAGGCTATATTGCCCAATAACCCTGCCCTAAAAAGCGGTACTTCGGAATTTTTTGATGTTTATCCTTATCTTCTTCTTAGGGGTGGTGTTGTTGATGGATAGGATTTCACATGAATCCAACTTTCGCCAGCTACTGGAGAGCCTCTCCTCTAGTGATCATCTAGTCGAGTTTTATTCAACTTCAAAAGCACTTAGACATAATCCACAGCAGCCCGTCGTGGCAAATTGGAGCCGTAATAATGTCGAAAATGTTGCTAAAAATGTATTTTCTGCTATCTGTAGTCTCTGTGGACGTTCCTGCGCACACCCTAATCAGGCATACTTTTAGGGGATCTTCTGCGGCACTAAAGGAAAGACAATGATGGACTGCTGGAATCAAACAAAGGCTACTTGTCTGAACCCGAATATATGAATGTGGATCTGCGATAAACAGATGCCGGGATGGCAAGGACGGAAAGTGCCTCAGCGGAACTGACTGGCGAACCACACGCAGCTGCTCAGAAATGGACATCTGTAAACTAGTGGTGATGTTGTGGTCGTTGTATTCAGATGCATACGGACAATTCATGTTTTTGTTGCCAAGAATGGGACTTGGTTGTTGCCCAAATTAAGAGCTCGGTGCGTCTGGCATTCAAAATTTCGATATGTCTGTGATAGAACTGTCACAGTCAACACATGTATCAGCTGTGCCAGTGACAATGACTTACCACCTATTATAAATCCAGGGGTCTTGGAAACTTTCTTCGAAGTTCCGAAAAATAAATTTGAAAGAGAGATCCAAACCTTCAGGACTCATTTGTCAATTTTCAATGTGTGAGTTCAGTTAAGTACAATTCAATTGAATTTGATCAATAACCCAACAATGATTTCAATTACCATTACCACATGAAGGACTTGTGTTTTTTTTATGATGCAATATTCATTCCCTGCATTCCAGTTCTTTGGGAAATGTGTTGTTATTGTTTATCAAGATTCAGACGAGAAGGTCAATACAATTTCATGCACATGTGTCCAGTATGGAGACAGCGGCGTAGACCCCCCATTGTTCCGACGGCCCGATATTCCGAAAATCCCAATAGTCCGAAAAATGTCCCATTGAGCGAGAGCCCATTTGTCTGACAGCCCGTTAGCCCAAAAACAAATGGCCATTGCTCCGAAGGCCAATTGCTCGGAAAATACATACTGCCGCGGAGCCGGTGGGGAGGCGGTCTGCCGAGCGGCCCGCCAAGCGATGAGATCGCTTCTGAAAAATTCCTGCCCGCCTTCTCACGAGCCGCTGGAAAATGCGGTGGTTGGGAAGCTCTGCTCTACGGAGCCTGACATGGGACACATGGGACTTCAGTGCAGTGGCTAGTCTTATTCGGGGTTAGGGTTAAGTTTGGTTCTAAACTATACCATGGCTCTCCCCGTGTCAGCGTTAGGGTTAGGGTTAGGGGTTTTTTTAAAAGAAGAAATGGATATACAAATATGTCTGGGGTAAGGGCAAGAAGGGGGTATAGGGTAGGGTAAGAACAATAGGAAAGGAAAGAAAATAGGGTTGGGGTTAGGATAGGAATCAAAGGCTGGGGTTTGGGTCAGGGTAGTAGATAAGTGAGGGACCACTAAAGGAAATGGAAGAAGGGGGGGGGTTGGAATTAGGATCCATATGAAGAAGGCAGATAATAGAGGGCATAATAGGGTTCAGGTTGTTGAGTGTTTGTTTTCGGGATAACGGTCTGTCGGATAATGGGCCATTTTTCAGACTATCGGAATAACTGGCTGTCGGAACAATGGCATGGCACCATACTGACCAAGTTATTTATGCGATACATCTACATACGTCTTTGTGACGAGTAGCAAATAAAAACATTAAATCTTAGTTGTTTCAAACACAGCTACATTTGGATCCTACACATTTCATCCACCCATGTGAAACACTCCGTGTTTGTTCTGGGTTGCCAGTTCCGTCAGCTGAGTTTTGTTTACAGTAATGTCCTGACGTGAGGCGTTGCAGTTCATACCAGGCAACCCCCAACTCACTTGTCAAATGTGTCAAGAAAAGGAAAAAAAAGAAAGAATTACCTGACAGTCATCACATGCAAGTCAGAATGTGCAACCAAAAGGCTGAGCACCAGGCGTGGTAGTATTTTCTAGGCAGACAAACCTGAATTATAGGGGCAAACACAAGAAAAGTGATATTCCATCACGCCAATATAAATTGCACCATGTTTTCTTTTACATTCTAAAAAAGGACGGTGGGCCATGCACACACCTTCAATTCTCTATCAGCTTCATTTCAATATCGTTTAGGCTTGAGAGAGGGATCTTGCGTGGGGCTTGTGCATCATCATCACTGAATGGATTAGCACTTCACAAGCAGGCAGCTGCTCATACAGCAGCATCGTGCGCGTGTGTGTGTGTGTGTGTGTGTGTGTGTGTGTGTGTATGTGTGTGTGTGTGTGTGTGTGTGTGTGTGTGTGTGTGTGTGTGTGTGTGTGTGTGTGTGTGTGTGTGTGTGTGTGTGTGCCTGCGTGTGCGTGTGAGTGCAGGAGTGCACGCGTGTAGAAGTCCGCATGGAGCTACCTGTATCCAGACTGCTTTCTCGCAAAGCCCACCTTCTCCCGTAACCATGGAGATATGAGAAGTAAGAGGCCTTTATTTAAGTGGATTCAGACTCGCTCTCACTCTCTCTCTCTCTCTCTCTCTCTCTCTCTCTCTCTTTCTCTCTCTCTCTCTCTCTCTCTCTCTGTCTCTCTCTCTCTCGCACACAGACACACATTAAGAGCAGAGCTTCATGATGTGCTCTCACATTGGAGGCTGCTTTAAGACACGTTGCATGAGAGCCACTGTCAAAATTCCAAAGTGTGATCAGGATGAGTCAGAACAGAACAACACAAGAAAAAACATTTGACTAAAACACAACTCGGGGAAAAAAGAAAGTGTATGTGTGTGTGTCGGGGGGGTTGTTCTTCTCTTACGCCCCTGTAAAAATATAAGCGCCAAGGTAACTGCAGCAACAAACACATGGACGCAAACGTTGGACATATGATATAACTGGGGGAACAGGCAGCATTTTCCAGCGTTGCCAACACTTGCCGAATGAGTTTTTCGACTCCGTACCGCTGAGAAGTTCACTCGTTTTTTGTTTTGTTTTTATTTAATCAACTCAGTCTCCGTTGCTTTAGAAGCAGAAGTTGGACCGGCCCGCCGACTGAAAGAACGTCACAAAATGCGTTCTCCGTCCGTCGCTTCCTGGCCTCACCTTTTACTGCCGCCAAGGTTAAAATGTGACCGCCGGCGGCGCCTGGTTCGTGGCCTTGGTGGAGCTCCACCTGAGGAGCCCGGGCTCTTCTGGTCCTCGCCTCACTGCGTCCGGAACGGCCCAGAAAAAAACCCCTTGTATCTTTCGATTCCCGTCCGCCTCGCACCATCCCCCGTTGCCGCGCCAAGGCCTCGCTCTTCGTCCTGATGTATCGGGAAACAGGTTGACGGCTCCAAGTGGGAAGGCACATCATTTTGGGATGGGGTTTTTTGTACAGTGGTTTTTATGTATTTTATATGATGCTGTTGTTGCTTTTCCCCTGGAAACCTTCAACATCGTACCGAAGGATAGGAGAAAGGCTCTTTTATCAGTCGAGCAATGCCGGGTGAACTCACAATGAACTATAATTATCTTTCCGTGAGTTGTCTTTCTGTTCGCTGGGAGAGGGCCGGGAGACGGAAGGACCCACAGCAGCTGGGAAAGCAACGGACCACATGAAGTCCACCCAAAAGCACAGCCAACCGAAACACCGAAACACAAACCACACGTTTAGGATTGGTGTGTGTGCGCGCTTGCATCACAGAGTCCTTGTGATTGGCTGCTGGAACGTCTTTGTTTATCCTGAGCCACCGATACCATGTCGAGGCGGCTCATCTCCATCTCTCTCTGTCTCTCTTTCTCTTTGATCTGGTTTTCGCCTGCAGCCACCAGGCAGGTGCTTAAAATTAATGTTTCTTTAGGCTTATGCGGGATCTATTAGGTGTCATTTGAGAAATCTGCCTCGCAACATTGGACTGCAGTGTTCCAATGTGAGGCAATGTTTTGTGTTATGGCTCATTATATACTGCTGGCTGGCCGCCCTCTCTCTCTCTCTCTCTCTCTCTCTCTCTTTCTATTTCGCACGCACACGCACACGCAAAAACAAACACGCACAAACCATCGATGAGTCACCGTCATAACACCATTTCTCAGGCACTCTGAGAAACCAGTTCCTCACTCACACACACACACACACACACACGTGCACACACCTCCACGTTGCTGCAGTCTGCGCAAAAATACAGTAGCAGAGAGAGTGTGAGAGGAAAAACACGCCAGCGGCACGGTGGGTAAAATCCAGCTCCAGGGCGACGGACAGATCAGCAAAGCCGGACGCTCCCTGACACGTGGGCTCCGACAAAGAGAGGCTTTTTAAATGATTAACAACACCAACAACAGAAGAAAAAAAAAGAAAAAAAAACATAAAATGCAACATGCAACATTTTGCTGGATTTTATATGAATTGCTGTTGACAAACTAAAAACAACTCATTTTAACCTCCTGTTACCTTCATACTCAACGATTTAATGATTATCATCAGGTGTCCGTTACAGTTCGACATAAGACACGATTACAAAGACGACGTCAGATTAGTGAAGATGAAGAAACATCTTATTGTTGGGGTTTTTGTGAACAAAGAAAGCAATGGGAAATGTGTTTCTATGTGACGCAACCAGACACCAAGTGAAAAGCCTTTCGAAACATTTGTTATGCAATTCCCTTTCACTCAATCAGGCCACCTGCTAACCTACACCGCCACATAGTGGTGGCCGTATGTGTGTGTGTGTGTGTGTGTGTGTGTGTGTGTGTGTGTGTGTGTGTGTGTGTGTGTGTGTGTGTGTCGCTGTGTGTGCATGTGCGACGCTGTGTGTGTGTGTGTGTGTGTGTGTGTGTGTGTGTGTGTGTGTGTGCATGCGTGCATGCGTGCGTGCGTGCGTGCGTGCGTGTGTGTGTGTTTTTCTATCATCGTGGAGTCCAAAGACCCCAAGCGGTCCTCAGATAATCACTCAATCATTTCAGGACTGTGTGCAAGTGCATGTGCATGCACCATGTAGAGAAAAACAGTTCTTTTGTGTGAAAGTGTCTTTAGGTTTTGCTCGTTGTCGCTGCCATCAGGTTCCAAGTGGCACTGCAGTGTGCGAAAAACGCTTATTTCATCGTCATTAAACCAAAGCGCTTTCTTAATTGTTACCTAGACAATAATATTTAAAAAAGCTAGTCAGGATAAACTAAATGAAAAAATATATAATTTAACAGAAATAGAATTTGTAAAACGATTAAAAAAAAAAGGAGAGGGCCGGCCCTGCTCTCCGGTAGAAATTGGACGGTTGCAGGAACCTGAAGCAAGGGACAGGTTTCCCTTAGAAATCTCCCGACGTCAGAGTGCTAATCTCACCAAGCGCCGTCCAATCGTCTGTGAGTTTTACAAAATGACGCTGATGCTCTGGGTCAGGCCGGATGTCTTGGGCCCCTCCTCGGACCCTGGCGCACACGGTGGTAACCTGGCGTCATGGTGTGAGTGTCGTGACTGTTTTCATGCGATGGCATTGATCCTGCAAAATGTAAAACTCGGGTCATGGGAGGCGATAACAAGAGTCTAGTGCTCGGCCTCTTTGACACGAACGCCGTTCTGTCGTAACTCTGCACGACGGTGTAAATCGACGTATGAGTGTGAGATCAAACCATGGGTAAATGGTAAGGTAAACAAGTTATCTGAACGTAATGAGTGATAAATAGAGCAATGAGTGTTTCGAACACCACGCCGAGCTTACAATAACAGAGTTCTACCGTTGGCACAATGAAACGAAGCGTAGGTCGGGCAACAGTCAGAAGTGGCGCACCACGCCATTCAGTAATTCAGCACCATATGCCTTCCCGTTTAAAGTGAAACGTGTCACACCTTGTTTTGCTCCATGTCACAGGTATGCAAAGGATCTATTTAAATGCAGATTCAAATTTCCGATCAATTTCTGATCATGCTGTCGGTGTCACTGTAGGACACACGTCCATTTTAAATGCAAACCTTGTTCATGGAGGTCGGTGCTTAACTGTGACACCTGTGATGTCTGTTTGAATGCCTGCTGAAGAACAGAAAGAAAATACTTGATTTGACACTTGATCTGATGTCATTTGCTTCCTGAATTCCCCCTGGGGATCAATAAAGTGTTCTTTTTTTTTTGTTTAACCTTATCTCAATCTGTTGAGGACTAAGTGTGGTCTGCCATCTGCTGGATATAATGTGTAACTGCACTCTCAAGTGGGATAGTACTGTATTATAGTACTGTATTATAGTACTGTATTACATTTGATGTTAATGTAAACATTAGAATTTTCTCTTTGTAGATCACGTTCTAATAAAATGTATACAGGTTACACGCAGTATATGGAGTTAAGTAAAGCCCTTGACAGTGTTTACTGAAAAGGCTCTCATTCAATTTACCATCTTATCACATAGCACACACACACACACACACACACACACACACACACACACACACACAGACTGTTTAATGTTTGCGTTACAGCAGCCATTACATTAAAACATAAATTCCCCCTGTAGATCAAACAACCATTGATCGAATACAACGTGCAATTTAAAAAAGAGATGTACTTTAATTAGACTGGGGGGTGTCCACCATCATCATCACCCATGTGTGTGTAATGCATCTTTTCAAGGTAAAGCCTGTTCTCAAAAGAGCTTTTGCCCCACCCATGTTACATGTGTCTCCACCTATCCTGCCACCCTAGCAGCAGGAGGAGAGAGAGAGAGAGAGCGTGAGAGAGCAAGAGAAAGAAGGAGAGAGGCACGGACAGAGAGAGAGCGAGAGAGCGAGAGAGAGAAGGAGAGAGACAGGGAGAAGGAGAGAGAGAGACAGAGAGAGGAGAGAGAGAGAGACAGAGAGAGAAGGAGAGGGACAGAGAATCCGAGAGAAGGAGAGCGAGAGACAGAGAGAGAAGGAGAGGGACAGAGAGACAGAGAGAGAAGCAGACAGAGAGAGACGGGGAGAGAGAGCGAGAGAGAAGGAGAGGGACAGAGAGAGAGAGAGAGAGAGAGAGAGAGAGGAGGAGGAGAGAGGCGGAGAGAGAGAGGGGGACAGAGAGAGTTTTTATTGGAACCAGATCACGTTTTTAAGGAGCGCAGGCTCCTGTGTGCTTCCTTTCTGGCCTCAATCAGACTTGAAGCAATGCGCAGAGGCCCGTTCTGAAGGTAAAGCCAAGAACAAAACCCTTTTCTGAAGCTGTCGGGTGACTTCCTTTCCTTCCTGTTTTTCGTCCATGTTTGCGGGCTTTGAAAACCTGTTGGATCAGGTGTCAGGTTTCCCTCAGGTTTCACATTAAAATGTCCAAAAGCTTGTGCGTCATGTGCTCTTATCGAGGTGTTGAACTGTGTAAAGAGGAGTGGTGGTGGTGGTGGTGGTGGGGGTGAGGGTGGGTGTGAATCCGACTTAATCGGCAGTTTGGTTTGGCAGTTCCCAAACCCAACGTCGCCTGAGGCACAGACAAGTAAAGGCAAACAAATTCGGAGCGAGCATTTCACACTGTCGGAGCCGTTGCGCCCATTCACATTTGCACGTCGGTCCTTCTAAAGCTGTTGTTGTAAAGGCTCGCGTTGTCACTTATCTCTGCTGGAAAGGTGAAATGCCTCCCCAAAAAAAAAAAGAAAATTCCTTTCTAACTGTCGGGGGAGGGTTACAGGGTGCTGGGGCTTGGGTGAGTTGGAGATGGTGTGCGAAAAGGCTTCTGTTCTATGAATTACGAATGCCTCATTTACGGTGTAAGGATTCACAGGCACCCAACCAGAGACAAGGTCCCTAGAGAGAGTTCTGCGCCCGAGGAATTGTAGCTTTGAGTCGGTTCCGACGGAAGGTCCTCGCTCCGTCCACGCCGAATCCCGTCTGCAGCGGAGGATCCTCTCTTCACGGGCCATGAGCAACGTCACACCGAGGTGATGTGTTCTCCTGAGAAAGGATGGTAATAGAACACAGCGCTAAGTGATGTGTGGACGAGCGGTGCTGTAATGTCACTGTATTGTGTTTCACAGGGTTCGCACTTTCTCGAAAGCACAGATTCAACAGGAGTTCCACCAACATTGTCAATCACTCGCAGCCAACGACAACCGGGGCTTTAAACAAGAGTTTGAGGTACGGGACTTCCGTGACTCCTTTGGGATCTTTAATTTGGAAAAATGAAAGCGTCTGGGAGTTGTACTGATGTTCTCTATTCGATCCCATAAAGGAGCTAAATGACGTCGGCAAAGAGCTCACCTCCACGGCCGGGGACCTGGAGGCCAACAGGGAGAAGAACCGGTACCCCTTCATCTTGCCATGTGAGTGCATAACCCATCAGATTTTAATTTTATTGACCAAAAAGCAACAAACAGACACTTTTGGCTCCTCCCTCCATCTCTGCCTCCATTATGTTGCAGATGACTACTGCCGGGTGAGGCTGTCCGTCCAACATTCCCAGCCGCACTCCGACTACATCAACGCAAACTTTGTGCCGGTAAGAATTTGTTCAATGGGTGTCCGCCCATTTCGTCTTGTGTGTCGCCTGTCCATCTGTCGGACGCTGTGGTTTATCCAGTAACGCAGTGTGTGCATTCAGGGCGGAGGAACGGAGAGAGACATCATCTGCACCCAGGGTCCGCTACGCAACACCACGGCCGACTTCTGGAGGATGGTTTGGGAGCAGAATGTCAGGATAATTGTCATGGTGACCGCTCTGAGACACAAGGACAAGGTGAGAAAAACACTCGATCTGGTGTGTGTGTGTGTGTGTCAGACATTGTGTCTCTTGCATGCTTATCTTCATTTAATTCAAATGCACTTCCTCTCACGCAACGTGGCTGTAGTTTTGGATTGAAGCCCTCGTCTGATCCCAGCTCCCAGCTTTGCACGCTGTGGGAGCTGGGATCAGCAAATCAGAATTTTCCGCAGTGTATGGTGCCACTTTGAATGCAGTGCTCTCTGGGCGCTTTTAAAAGTGCACTTGTGTTGCGTTGCGTTGCGTTAAATGTGGAGACCTCATCCATTTCAGAATGTTAGTGCCGTAGAAATAAAACTGACTTTACCTGTGGTTACATCCATATATCTTGCATCAACGAGACACAACAGAGGTATTACCTGAGAACGTCCAATTTGCACTACATTGAAGTTTAAAAACACCCGAATTAATCAGCTCCCAAACGCCCATCTCTGTAGGTGCTGTGTGAGCCATACTGGCTTCTAAAACAGGGATCCGTTCGGCATGGACTGATTCAAGTGACGACACTTTCCCGTAGACAAGGTCCAGACTATTTCGTCACCACCATTAACCTAAGACAGGTAAGCCACACAAGTGTGTCTTTTATTAACTGTGTCCCTTTGTAGGCATGAGTCAGTGCAGGCATCAGTGTTTAATGCTGCCTTCTTAGAGCTTGCATTGCTGAGAAAGTCTTAATGGTTGAATTGTGTTAAAAATCAGAGGGGCTGTCCAACAGAGAGGATGGTCACTCACTACCAGTATCCTGCTTGGCCGGATCAAGGGGTCCCCAAAAAACCCTCGTCTCTCTGCGTTCTTTCTGAGCATGTGCGGCAGCACCTGGAGGCCATTCCACGCCTGGGGCCGGCTGTGGTGCACTGCAGGTCAGAGATCCGGCTCTCTGCCCGCCACTACCCGAGCGTTTGCCCGTGTCAGCGCTTTTAGCATCACTCACCGTTCCGTCAGACGGTCTCAAAGAGTTGTGGGAATCGGGAGACAGGAGTCATCAGTGTTTTTCTGTGTTCCAGTGCTGGTGTAGGGCGGTCAGGGGCATTTGTAACCCTGCTGTGGCTGATGCAGCTCTGCGAGCGAGGCATTAAACCCGACGTCCGGGCCGCTGTGGATGACCTGCGGAGGCACCGAATGTGGATGGTCCAGAACCTGGTCAGTGTTCCGTCGGCACGTACTCGCTGTGGAACCGTCACATTTTCCCCCTGGGGCCTCAAGGGTCCTTAGCACCCCGGCTGCAATAAGATTTTCTGTTGAAATGTCTTGGTATGTGTGAAATACAAGACTAAACATCTCTATAATATGCTTGTTTTAAATGTGTTCACTCAGGAGCAGTATGTATTTGTACACCAATGCTTGAACTACTGGCTAAGTAGAAGGGCACAAAGATTACCTGACAGGTGAGAGAAGAAAAAAAACAGCTTTCCTTCATTTTACTTTGTAGCTACAACATACTGAATAAAAAAAATTGCTTATTATGCATATCATGTCACCGTGGGGTCTAAAAGCATTTTTGTTTTCCATCTCTCCTTTTCCCCAGTGGCCCACAGAGTCAGGATGGGCTCAACAGTTGGTCAGGGAAGGGAGAGCTGGGAAGGAGGCAGCATGACGGAGGACAGACAGCTTTCTCTGACCAATCACACAGTGCGAGTCAGCACCCGCTGGACCCTCGGAACCTGCTGAGGAGGCTGATACCCTCTTTGGTCCCGTTTCCTCTGATGGGCCGTGCACCTACGCAGTCTACCTCCACAAACAAGACCACCTGAACTTACACAGTGCACATAAGCCATAAGCCATAAGTTACGCACAACCAGAAGTTGCAAGATAAAGACCCATCTGAAAATACTTATTTTACACCTGAGACTAAAGGATTAATGTGGGGGAAAAAAACTTTTGCATGAGTGTGATGCTCCCAGTGGGCGGGAATATATGCCCCCAGGGAAATAGTGCGGTGGAGGCGACAAGAGCCTATGCAACACATCAATAATAGAGCAACGCACTCCTCCAGTCAAACCTGTTTCTCCGCATAGACTGAGAACGATCTCACTGACTGCTGTGCTGATCATCCAGTGCAGACATTTTAAATTAAATCTCATTGTTTGCCGCGAGTGAATTTATGCCATGTGATGTAATATACAGTATCACCAACTAAATTCTACGTGTTTGCCTCCAATGCTGGACTGAAATCTGATTACCTTTATTGTGAAGCTTAACTCCTTTATAATAAAGTATGACAAAACCTATTGATACCTTAGGATGCAGGTGCATAATGGACAACAAACTGACTAGTGTAGTGCTGTACAAAAAGGTCATGTTTCAAAAACTCACAGGCACTGCCATTCTCCTAAGATGACTGAAACGTATCACAGTACATGGAGGAGCTAGGAGTAATGTACATTATAGAACAAGGGCTAGCCAAGTTTGAGTCTTTCATCTGCCAAGTTATAAACATGTATGATACAATGAATCCTGCTTTGGTGCGGATGCACTGAAGGGATACAGCCACACTGCCATCCACGCTCCTCTGCTGCCAGTGTCCTCCATCTGGTGGCTGCAGGGACCTGCAGCTCGAGTGTTGGCACCTCACAAAATGAGATCCATTACAGGAGTTTGGGTCCTGTTGTGTCAATGGCGCTTATCTGAGCAAATCCAACGACGACAACTAGAGCCCCGGTGCCATTCACTGGAAACAAGCGGCACCCAGAGCTTGACGCTCACACACGTGAGCCAGTGAGAGAGTGGAAGAGGGAAATCCTTCACTGCGGAGTGAGTGTCCTCCCAGGCCACTTGATTCAGTCTAAACACCGCTGAGGTATTTGCTGTGTGACAGAACAAGAGGGACAGCAGGACAGAAGGGGATGGGGCTATATATATAAACACACACACACACACACACAGATATATATATATATATATATATGCATACATATATACATACACATACACATCTATATATATATATATGCATACATATATATATGCAAACATACATATACATACATATACACATCTATATACATACATATACATACTGTATGTATATATATATATATATACACACATATATATACACATACATACACATAATTATATATATACATGCATATATATAAATACATACATATAAACACATATATACATACACACATACGCACCCGCACAGAGAACTTTATTAGGAACACATTACTAATACTGGGTAGGGCCTCCCTTATCTCTCAAAACAGCCTCAGTTCTTGGCTTGGATTCCATAAGATGTTGGAAACGCTCCTTTGAGATTGTGGTCCATGTTTATGTGATTGCATCACTCAATTCATGTAGATTTGTCGGCTGCACATTCAAGCTGCGAAGCTCCCGTTCTATCACATCCCAAAGGCGTTGGACTGGCAAAGGTATTGTATTCAGATCGGGTGACTGCGAAGGCCACTGAAGAACTTTGAACTCGGTCGCATTCATGAAACCAGTTTGAGGCGACTTTTACATTGTGACATGGTGCGTTATCATGCTAGATGTAGCCATGAGAAGATGGTCAATTGTGGCCACGAAGGGATGCACATGGTCAGCAACAAAACTCAAGTAGGCGGCGGCGTTCAAACGATGATTGGTATTCATGGCCCCAAAGTGTGCCAAGAAAAAAAATTCCCCACATCATTACACCACCAGCCAGGGGTGCATGGATTCATGCTGATGGCGCCAAATTCTGACCCTACCATGTGTGCCTCAGCGGAAAATGAGATCATTGATCATCAGACCAGGCTAGGTTTTTCCAGTCTTCAACTGTCCCGTTTGGTTGAGCCTATGCCCACTGCAGCCCCAGCTCTGTTCTTGGCTGACAGGAGTGGAACCCGACGTGGTCTCTTCTGCTGTTACAGCCCATCCGCCTCGAGGTTCGACGTGTTGTGCGTTCTGAGATGTTTTTCTGCTCATCGCAATTGTACAGAGCGGTTATCCGAGTTACCGTTGCCTTTTTGTCGCGTCGAATCAGTCTGGCCATTCTACTGGCTCATCAACGAGGCCGTTTGTCCGAAGAACTGCCGCTCACTGAACGTTTTGGTTTTCGCTTCATTTTGAGTCAACTCTAGAGACTTATGCGTGAAAATCCCAGGAGATCGGCAGTTAACGAAATACTCAAATCAGCCCGTTTGGCACCAACAATCACGCCACGTCTCAAATCACTGAGATCACATTTCCCCCCATTCTGATGGTCGATGTGAACATTAAGTGAAGCTGCTGACCCGTAGCTGCATGATTCTATGCATTGCACTGCTGCCACACGATGGGCTGATTAAATGAGTGCATGAATACGTAGGTCTACAGGTGTTCCTAATAAAGTGCTCGGTGAGTGTAAATATGAAGCAGAAAGGTAGAAGGATGTAAAGCAACATGGAACAGGCCAACCGCAGTGAAATTATATATGCAATATATTACAGATTAAAACAAAACCAGCAAAGAAAATGTACAATAATTCCTATTGGTAGGTGTACCAACAGTCATTTGTTTTTTTGTTTTTTGTTTTTTTTTAAATTAGAGTTCAGGTCCAACAAAAAAGATCAGACACTACATCCTTTGGCAAAAGAAAACCTGCGAACGATGGGGAAAACGATGCCTCGCAGAGCAAACGTTATCTTCTGGATGTGTATGTACAGTGTGTTAAGATATGCATACACATGGTGATTATAACATACACATGCCATCTTCGGGGGAGGACAAAGGACGTGAGCGTAGAAAAATCACTGAATATGAGCAAAACAAGGGATGTGCGAAGAGAAGAGACGGATGGGAAGGGATGAGCTAGTCCACGCATCCTCCCCCCCACCCCCCTAGTGCAAGCTGACCGACATGGTGATCGCTTCCTGGATTTCCCGGACGATGAGGATGCGGGCGAGCATGTGCTCCAGCTGCTCTCTGGGTATGGTCTGGGTGGAGTACCAAATGGGACTGTTTGGCGCAACGACGGGCTCGGGAGTCAGGTAGAAAGTGTCATTGCGGCCTTTAGCGCTCTGTGGACTGTGGGGGAAAAATATTTTGTTTTTTAATAAAATATAATAATGTCAGAACATTGCAAATCCATGTGTAGAATTTCGTTTTGTTTTTATTCACCATTTAAAGAGGTAGAAGTCGTAGAGCTTGATGGGGCAACGCAGGGGGTTCTCTGGGTCCTCCATCTGCTCGGAGTACATGTCATCCGTCACTAAAAGGAAGGAATTCAGACAAGTCATGAATTGCCACCTCTGGCTGTGTCAAGGAATACCTGTTTTTTTTTTGTTTTTTTTTAATTGTTTTACCTTTTTGTCCTATAAATCTTTCTGTTGACTTCAGGTATCTGATGCTGGTGCTCTTGTCTTTGGGGTTGTTGGGACTCTTCCTAGTGTGTCTCAGCACCTTAGAGAAGGCCACATTCAGGTGCTGCTCCACTGTCTTTAGGTGGAAATACCTGCAGATGGTAAAATGTTATCGTATACAATGAGCTGGAAGGTGTTTTTTTGGGGGAAACCTAAAAGGGACGTGGGCCACTGTGCAGTGCGTGATTCATATGCACAACTTACTTGGTGTTAAAAAACATAAGCGTTGTGAGAAGTGTCGAAGGGGAATGAGCTCCAAGTTGTTTACACTCCCAAAGCATTTCTTCTGTTACTTGACTTGAGATAACGTAACCTGTGGGAGGAAGAAATTAATTATAATAGATAGATAGATAGATAGATATAAATAACTATAGTTCCCAACCCTCGTGACTGGGTTGAGCATTTTGCATGTATGTGATTCCATTTGTTTTGAATGGACAAGACCACCCAACGAGATTTAGCAAGACGTTTCTTTAAAACGACAGTGACAAGTTGCATTTGTCAAACTCCAAAGCCGACAATAAGCTGATTTTGTTGATGGTGGATAAACTTTTTCTATGAGTGCTGCTGCTGCTGTGCTGATTATTCAGTAACTGGGTGAGAAAGTGTGAGAAGCGCAGAAGAGCTGTAAAACTACTTTCTTACTCTACTGAGATATACAGTAGAGTATATGACAAAAACCTTGGTGGGAATTAATTCGATTTTGACGTTACTATGTAGAATAATTATACACAGCGTTACTGACCACTATCACATGTAAGCAGTATGTAATATTGTGTGTGTAGATAGGATTGGCTGGAATAGGCAGCTTAAGCATAATTTCCACAGCTGATTAGCTTTTTCTCGGTTAAGGTTTGTGTTTCCACCGGCAACGGAGCTGGGATTGGCACCAGTAAATCACGAAGAAAAACTACAGTGACGACAACAAATAACGCGGCGACGTCCATTAACATCATACGTATGCCACAGCAATTATAATTGTCTGTAGATATAAGGACCCGCCGTCTTAGCCATGCACTCTTTTGCAATGGACGATTTTGATTTGTTAGCGTTTCTCCCATTTTTCTCTTGATGCTCTGTTGACTTATCTACAAAAGCAGCCGTTACGGCTACGTAGGGAGAATCATTTTCATTACAATCTACCCGCTGTCTGTTTGTTGAAGTATCAATAAACATGTTCTATCATTGTGTGCCCCCCCCCATATATTCACAACACGAGTGGTGAAAACGGGTGGAAAAAGGGAAAATGCTGTTGATCTTGTCTCACACGAAGGGAGTACTTTAACAATGGCGCTGATGGATGTAAACATAACATGTATTGGAGGTGATGTCTGTGCATGGGATGAGAAACCAATCATCGAACAATTACGCCTTTCACCCTCCGTGCAGCGCATTTTGGCCCCATTCAGTATGGTTACTACACTGGGGCCAGTTCCAGGAGTAGGAACGGTTCACAACCGTTCCATGCCAAACCGTGGGTCACGGAACTGCGACCAGAACCATTACCAACTGCGCTGAGAACCATTCGGCCTTACCGCAGAAAATGGGCTTTGTCGCCCTCTCCTTACCTAGCGGATGGATAGTTGGTCTCCATGGCTCCAGTATCTGGTGCAGACTGTGAGAGAAGCGTGTGTAGTACGTGTCTGAGAAAACGTCGTCCACGCGGCCATTATCAAACAAATACTGAGAAGACAAACAGAGAAACAGGAGGAGATAATGGGTCGACAACTCTGCATCACATTACCTGGTGATGTACAGATCTCACATAGGATCGGGGAGACTCACTTTTTGTATGCAAAGAAAGACGTAGTAGAGGACATCGGACTCGTAGCTCTCACCCTCCAGCCCGCGGGCCTCCTGCGTCATCAGAGACAGAGCCATGCTGAGCTCGGCCACAGCGCACGACACCAAGTCTTCCTGGAAACGCAGCGCCTGGCGACCTAAACGCACACGGATCAGTCTGCTTGTGAGGGATGGGACCATAAAGGTGGTGATCAACGATTGTAGAGATCAATTACTGTTTACCCATAATGCCAAACTATCTCCTAACACTCTAAATACTTTGGAAAGGCACCGTGTGTGTGTGTATTCATATCAGGGCTGTAAAATTAAGGCAATATTGCAAATTAATTTCGACGCCACAATTTTATTTTCAAGTCTGTATTCATATGAGGGGTGCGGGGAGGTCGGCGCAAAATACTACAGATGATCAACACAGACAGGTCTTATTGATATATCCGTGACAATATAACATACTTTCTCTCTGTATTTCTCACACACACTCCTTGCCAAATACCAGACAACCGTCTGCGTGGCTTCTGCGGAGAATACTCAAAATAAGCGGATAAATGCGATATATATATCAAAATCTGACTTTATCCACATATTTAAATCCACATTATTTGAAAAAATTGAAGATGTAAACTTTCATTCACTGAACAAACTCGAATACAATCGGCAAACATGAAATGCTTTCAAGTATGTCGTGCAGTCGCAGCGTGGCAGTTGCAAAATGCCAAATGTTGTAACAAGCCATAAATGGTGGCATCCTGCAAGTTTCTCATAAGCACACTTTAAAAAGTTGTATATAAAAAAATACTTTTTAATATGTGTGCTGTGATCAGCTAGTGATCCAGTGATGCGTTCTTACGTGCCATTGGTTAAACCGAAACACGTGTTTATCGGTGATTCCACATCACGAATCAAGCAGCTATAGATAGCACTCTGATCCAGTGGCGTTGGGCATTGACAGATTGACAGTACTCCAGCCCAATGGCATTGGGAGGGCACCAGGGAGGACCAATCATATTTTGTATATAAATAACAGCGTTATTTTGACCAGCAGTGGGAACTTTGGTCACATGCATTGACTGAGGAGAGGAATTTTGCTGAAGCGGGTACCGAGCACTTTATGCAAGTAGCCAAACAGTGCAATATTGAACATAAAGTTGCCACACTCACCACAGATAATGCACACGCAACATGATTGCAGCGGCCCGGAAACTCCCGTTCGAGCATTTGCCTTGCACCGCGCATCCAACACAATCAACACTCCATCACCGTGTCTCTACCTAACAGTCCATTTGACATTGCGTTGGCAAAATGCAGAAAAGGTAGTGGGCCCTTTTAAGAATCCTACTTTTTAAAAAAAATTTCGAGTCAGTTTGCATCACAATAACCACAAGAGGTTAAAATGTGACACCAACATAGCTCTCTGTGCGACCCGATCGCAGAGAGCTGTGCCCCGTTCATATTCGCATTGAACAGCCAAATCTAATTAGACTGTCAAAATTCTGAATTGGGTAGAGCCCTCGAAAATATTAATAATAATCAGACACACCAAAAATAATATTAAATATTAAATACTCAAAAAATATCCATTAAGGTACATTTTGAACAGATAAAAAATTTACAATCAATCACGATTAACTATGGACAATCATGTGATTAAATATTTTAATCAATTGCGTGTGTGCGCAGACGCGCACACAGACGCGCACACAGACGCGCCTGATAAGAAGGGCCCCGTGGGGTCCATGGGGCAGGTGCTCGGACACCACCCCCCACCCCCTGCACGTACCTGCCGCACAATATGCAAATCATGTGACTACAATACAGCAATATATAATATAATCTCATAGAGAAAGATTTATTGTTTCCTTAGTTTCTTACTTGTACGAGAAATGAAAAAAGTAAACCTAACTCAGAGAATTGCAGTTTTTTTTATTTTTTTTTTAATATATTTCTCCTCCAGACAGCGATGCGTGCCGGCTCCCATGCATGTATTTTTATTTTTGTTTGTTTCCTACATGTATGAAACGGCAGGTCGCAATGTTCAGTTCCAAAAAAGCAACGTCTCCCTGTTGCTTTTGGTTGTTTTGGGACTTAATTTAGTAATAACTGGATGTTTTTGAATAAAAACGTTAGTTGTAAATAATAAATCCTGAGCTTCTGGAATGGGGAGACCGCATTTGGCACATTACATCAAGTTCTACGCGCACATGAACCCCACCGCAAGCATGTGCGCGCGGGGGGGGCGGGGGATGACGACGACGACGCCGACACACACCATCTTACCGATCCAAGGATACAATTAAATGATTATTAATTTATTAGTTAATGCACTTACGTCCAATTGGGGCAAGTTTATTCTTCTCCGCTTTGTCCATCTCTGCATTCTTCCTCTGAGCCCACAGCCGCCACACCTCCAGTCCCTCCTCCGGTTTCAGCGAGGCGGGCAGTAGCAGCTCCTGGACCTGCACCTGGTGCTGTGCTTGGCCGTCCACTTCTGTTACTGCAACTGTCTCAGCCTGAGGGGAACAGAAACCCAGACACACAGAGCAATTTTAATTCAATCTGATGGAAAAGATTGAGCAAAACTACCACCAGTGGAAGGTTGAAATGGGGTGCGACTAGGGCTGGGTATGGTTTAAAAAAAAAATTCAATGCAGTTTTTAAACAATGCCTTTCTCACTACCAATCTCTTTCTTTTATACCATAAATACTGAGTTGAAGTTAGAGTTAAGTAAAGTTAATAAAAATGTAAAGATATATATCCAAAAAGAATATTGGGGTGGTAGCTCAGGCGGTAGAGCTGGTGGTCTAGTAATCTAAAGGTTGCTGGTTCGATCCCAGGCTCCTCCTGCTAGCATGCTGTAGTGTCCTTGAGCAAGACACTTAACCCCTAATTGCTCCTGATGGCTGCGTCCGTCGGTGTTTGAATAATTGTAAGTCGCTTTGGATAAAAGCGTCTGCTAAATGACTAAATGTAATGTAATGTAAATGTAATACATTTTCTTTCGTTCGTTCAGATAGTCAATGTTACCGATGCAATTGGGTCTATCCTAAAAAAGGATTGGATTTTAAAAGTGGCTCATCAGACGTGATTACCTGTAGCTGCTGTGCATCCTGTGTGTGCAACACCTGCTGCTGGGGGTCCCAGATGAGGGACTGTGTGGCGTTGGGGTAGCCCTGCACTGCCACGGGGATGTGGATGTTCCCGTTCATCAGCTGGGCAGGGAACAAGGTGTTGGTGGCCAACGTGTGCACCACCTCTTCCTGCACCCCCATCCCTCCAGAACTGGTTATGCTGGAGACTGCCTGCGCGGTTTGGCTTTGACTGACTGACATTTTGAGCTTGTCGTTTTCAACAGTAACTTGTGTTGGCATGGTCATCGTGGTGGTGTTTGCCCCCGCCACCTGAACTGTTCCATAGGCCTCCTGGGGAATGGCAATGTGTGTGACGTGCTCGCGACCCCCCGACCCAGCAGGAGCAGAGTAGACCGGGATGGTCCAGGTCTCTCCTGTCGGACTGGTAATAGTTCCTGTGGCACTGTAGAGATGGGAGCTGTCCACAGTTAGCAGGTCCGGTCGTAGCGAAACGTAGCTCTGCTGTTGGCCCTGTCCCTGGGGGATGGCCAAGACTGTGGCTACCTGCTGGCCAGGCAGGGCATACGACACTGTGATGGGCATGTCCACTTTGCGCTTCTTGGCCGGCTGCAGGACCCCCACTCCTTGGGAAGTGGTGGTCCCCAGCACCCTCCTCTCGATCGTGTCGTGCTGCTGGGTGGGAGACAGGGCCCCGACTGTCTGGATTTGGATCTGCTGTCCTCCTGCCACAGCTGCCACCAACTGAGCTTGTAGCTAAAGTAACACAAATATCATTCGAAATGAGTCAAACCACTGCGAAGAAAGCACAATTATTTACTTTTCAATGCCATATACGCTACATGCAGGGGTACCTGTTGCTGCTGCTCCTCTGTAAGATCCCCAGGCTGAATGAGCTGGGCGGTAGTCACACCCTGTAGCTGTTGATGGGAGCCAGACGGGAGCTGGAGCACCTGACCCAGCATCTGCCCTTGCTGCTGACCCTGAATCTGAACCTAATCGCGGGAGTTGGACGACCAAGATTAGCATGCAAAAAAATAACAGCACATGAAACGACTTGGGTGCTAGGAATTTTAAATCGATATGTAAATGGTATCCACCGAGTATTGTAGTATGTGACAAAAACATGTGGTGACATGACAAGAAATCTTAGTAGCCGGGGTCAGTGAGACAAAAATAAAACGTAATATTTAGAATGAAAGAATGTCATGCAAGTTGTTCTTTGAAAGACGATTATTTATTTAAAGAAAGGCGATGACATCTTTGATTTAAATCTGTAATATGTAACATTTTAAACCAGCATTTTCAGTATAAAAAAAAAACTCTACTTGGGTGATGAAAATGAATGGATAAAAAAAACAATAATAACAAAAACCACTAACCTGGACTATCTGTTGGTCAGAGTTTTGCTGTACAGACTGCTGACCTGTGGACTCCTGCATCTGCTGCTGGGGCTGGACTTGCACCTGAACCTACAAAATCAGACATTTGGTAAATCAGAAAGTTCCCTTTGTAATTAAAAAAAGACGCACGCACAGACAGTCGGCTTGGGCAGATTTACGATTAAATCATCTATCGGCGATTGACATTGATGACCGTTTTTTTTTTTAATCCACCAGGAAAAATCTGAGCATTGAAACGGTATAAGTGAAGTTTACTGTGTTCTGAAACTGGAGCCAAAAGGGAGTTGGGGAAAGGGAGAGAGAGGGGGCGGAGGCTCTCCCCCCTCTCCGCTCAGAGCTGTCCAGTAACCATTGGTGATGGGGTCTTACTTCCCCTCTACAGTACAGAGACTTTTAGGGACAGGTGATATATAAAAAAAAAATAATAATAATAATAATTATAACAATAATAACAATAAAAAAAAAAAGAAACAGCACGCGGGTCCAGCTCCGGGTCTAGGCATTTTTCCCCACTCTGGGCACACAGAGCAGCACAGCGGAGTTGCTCTGCGTGCATCGCCGAGGTGTTCCTCATGAATATATCTTGCCCAGACAATCTGATACTTCGATGCCCATTAACACTTAAAAAAACAAAACGTGCCTAATAAGAAGGAACCGGTGGGGGCGCACACACACACACACACACACACACACACACACACACACACACACACACACACACACACACAACAGTGCTTTACCGGACAAGCCAACTCCAGCAGTGATCCTGCAACTTCTGTGCTGTCTGTGTAGATGCAGTTGGTCTCTTGCTGGTAGACCATGGTGGTTGTGGTGGTCGTGGCATCTCCATCTTGCTGGCTGAACTCCTGTAGAGCATCCGGTCCCTTGTTGGCCAATGACTCCAAGAACTCTTTCATGCGATGCTGAGGGATGCTCCGGGCTTTCTGTCTCACCAGCTCCTCGTAGGAGCCTGTGCCATCCAATGAGTTATTCATTACGGCTTGGCAACAGTCTTCTAGCCGAAGAAATCTAGGGGGGGGGGGGGGGGGGAGTAATTTTGGAGAATTTATTTTAATTTTCATGCAATGCAGTCATCTTATGTTATCGCATTCTATTGACCAAAATCTGTAGTTCTCAACATGGGGTCTCGGGCCCCCAAGGGGTCCTTCAAGTGGCCCCAGGGCGGTCCCCAGAAAAATGATTAATAGGTCAACATCACCCTTATTTTATTTTCAATACAGTCACACCATTAGAGAATACAGTGACTGTTTTGATCGTGGTAGGAGGGTGGCTTGGGCAAACAAAACAAATCCTCTCAGATGGGGGTACCACAGACAAAACCTTATCAAATGGGGTCTGTGGCCTAATGTGCATCGAACTGAGGGTCGATCCTAGACTTTGGATATTGCACTCATTTAATTACAGCGTCATAATAATTAAGACCAGCTCATTCATTGTTTTACATGTGCGTATTATTGTACAGTTTACATATTAATCATTAATCAGTATTAATCATCCCGTACAATAGATCCCAACTATATTCACACTCACAGCTAACACTAGGAACCACACGGACACTTATCCTTTGCACGGAATCACATATATATATACATATATATATATATACACATATATATATATACACACACACACACACACACACACACACACACACACACATATATATATATATATATATATATATATATATATATATATATATATATATAATTTTTAAGATTGTTGTGCTTTTTAAGCTACTTGCCTGCACTACAATGCACCTACCCACACCAAGACAAATCCCGTGTACATGATGAATAAACAGATCGTGATCGTAACTAATAATACACCCTCGACTTCCCTCCACTTTGAACGGGAAAAACACAGTGACGTATTCACATTAAAGCCAAAAGTAAGACGTCACTGTCAGTTCAACTCTATTCGTCTTTATGAAGTGAACTCGTCCCGGCTGCTCTGAAAGGGTTAATATTTACTGGTCCATACGAGCAGCAGCGAAAAGCGCGGTTTCTTTCCAAACCAGGCTCGGTATTCGGGGGTGGCGAGAGAGCCCGGAACACGCCGACGCCCGGCCGACGGACGTGTCACGGAGCCAGTCGCTCCGCACACGCTCGGGACCCAGACTTTGCTCGTTAATTTCGCGGCACATTACACAACAAGCTAACGTTAGCCGGCTAACGTTAAGCTAGCGCTAGCCTGGCGCGCTAGCCGTCCCCTCTTCCTCCACCGGGCCGAGGCACCGTCCGCCCGGATGTTGCTTCTCTACCTTTCAAGAGTCGTTCTTCTCCTGGTGAGCGGAGGCGCAACGTGCCACTGGCGGGTGCGGGTGGATTATTTATTCTTTCTTTTCCGTTAAAAGCGGTGGATTGTGAGCGATATTTTTCCCCTTTTCTTCACCGCTCATATTTCGCTCGGCGCCATCTTACAACCGTGTGTTTTGACCAATGGGGAGACGCCTTGGAGCCCGGCGCCGCTCCCGCGAGATCGCCACCGTTCGTCGTCGCGAGACGCGGCGACGCGGCGTGGGGCTTTTTAAAGGGGACGCGGACGCGCGGGCCCGCGTGACGTCGCGGACGGTAAACGTTGACCCCGGTTCCACCTTAAATCGCCGGCGCTCGCGACAGATGTTCCCAGTGGCTCATTGGGTCGTGGATCTCTTAAGGTGGTCCGCGGGAGACGGCCCGGGCGCCGCCGCGGCGACGCGGCGGCCGCGGAGCGCTGAGAGTTAATTCCCACGCACTCCACGCGGCGTGGTTTGTGTTGTGTCTGGTCTCACACGCGCACAGGCGTCGAACGTGTCGACGATGGGGTTTGCATGGACGCCTCCGCGGCCACGATTTTGGGAGCACGCCGTACAACCCACCTCGTTCAAAGTCAAACATTTAGACGGACGCATTTGATGTTTTTTTGAAATATAATTTATTTGTCGTTCCCTGTTATAAAAAAACATGGCTTAGGATGTGACAAAACTCCCTCTGCATTTACCGACATCTACTTTGTGTAACATCAGCTTGGAGCAATAACTGTTGGCCAATCTGCGCCCCTGTTGAAATATGGCCCAAATGACATACATTCAACAGTGACAAGAAACACTGTATATTGTTATTATTGCGGTACATTCTATATTTCAATAGGCCACTTGTGATACTCAGACGACCCATCAGAATGGGATTGATCAAAATGTCATTAAAGTCGTTTTCCTTTCCCTTCTTTCTCCTCCACGGACCAGCACTAGAATTGTCCCCTCCTCGCTAAAAGTTTTCATTTGGCCTCTCGCATGCAGTCTTTAACAGAAAATGTAAATGATGTCATAATTTGTAGGATTCCGTCTGGCTGTCTTGAGTTTTTGCTGATGTTTCACATTGCGATGTAAACAAGGATACACGGTAAATGTTTCTGAGGGTTTGTGGGCGGCTAGATTCAGTCAATCAGATTTTCCCAGGATCCTCCTTCAGGGTGACTGTTCTGTTGAAGATGAGCTGCGCAAAGAAATGTCTCCATTACTCATAGGTCATACTCATATTAAATGACAAGGAGCTTTAGCTCAACATACATCTTAAAGATAACAAGAGTATTGATTATTTATTAATAGAGGTAACATCAGTACTGTTTTTTATGTACCAAGAAGGAATCTGAATCCTACTCTACCTTGTCCGCTGTGCTGTCAGGATCCACAGAGAAGTACCCCACTCTCTCAAACTGGAATCTGTCGTGGACTTTAGCCCCCATGACAGAGCTGTCCATCAAGGCACCGTTTATCACATGCAAGGAACTCTGAAGGATGGAAAACAAAAATATTAACATACACATACCAGTTTATGGAGGAAATTCTCTTCCATTTCCCCCTCCATGGCAGAGAGATACTCACAGGGTTGATGTCGCTCAGGAAGCCTCCAGGCACTTCTGATGAATCCTCTGGATTTTTGTGCAGGAATCTTACAAAGAAAGCAAGAGGTGTCTGTCAATAGCCCACGCTGATGCACTGCCGATGTATAGGCAGCATTTTTCATGCGACTTACAGTCTCTCGTAGAGGCGCACTTCACACTGCAGCGGCTTGCTGACCCAGTGGATGAAGGCCTTGGGTTTCTCTTTCGTTTCGGCTGAAGTGCAGCAGCTCACCTCCAGCTCAACCACTTTACCCTGAGCGTTCTAGGAGACAAGGGTATCTTCAGAAAGTTTCAAGAGAAATGGTACAGCCCGCAACAGAATCAAAGACGCCCTTCATTATGCCCTATACAAAGAACCGGCAGTGAAGAACAGATACAAAAGTATGCCCTTTCCTGTATTTAACAATAAAAAAATACAGGAGGAAGTCAAAATAGATGCTTTTATTTCATAAAGATGGAGTTTTACCTTGATGACCTTTTGCACAGAGATGACATACCCAGCATGCCTCAGGCCTACTGGCTGTTCTGGGGTCAAGCGCTTGTAGCCCTTTTCCATTGCCTACAAGGAAGTGGGAAAGGTTACCTTCCAGCCAAAAACCTAAAGTGACACACTATATAGATATCCTTAATTAATATGTTGGGGTTTTTTTTCTGACCTCTCGGAAGTCACTCTGCTCAATGAAGATGATGTTTGTAAATGGAACAACATGGCTGCCCCTGGCTTCATTTGCGGGGAAATCTGGAACTTGGACATCCGACTGAAAAAGAGTCAAGTTTCACCCCTGTGGTTGAATATCAGGTAACAGTGCTTTATTTGAATATATACCAAAAGCACTACAGTTTTAAGTATTTGGGCAGCACAGATGTTACCACAAGGCCACTGCTTTGTTGCACCATTACATTGACATTTGTATGTACTGCACAAACCTTTGAGTTGGAAGGGAAGTTGGTGATGGTCACTTTGAGGGGTTCCATCACAGCCATAGCTCGAGGTGCAGTGTCATTCAGCACATCTCTGACACAGGCCTCCAAAAGGTGGGGCTCCATTGTGGCCTGTGCAACAGTGACTCCCACCTGAAAAAATCCAATACGATAACACCATATTACAAAAACCCATTTACTTGTCAACATTGCATCCATTTATTCACGCTGTTCTCTGTCATTCCTGTATACCCTTGCACAAAAGTTGTTGATGGCCTCTGGCGGAAAACCTCTCCTTCGCAGTGCAGTTAGAGTGAAGAGACGAGGATCATCCCAGTCTCTGAAATCAGAAAGTTTGTTTAAATTCCTGAGATCTAGTATTCTCAGAATTTTACAAACATTCATAAGGTATTATTTTTTAACACCTGAAATGAAGTCAAAATAGCTTTGCATGGATGCGTAATAATCCCTTTATAGATTGTTTAGATTTCACTATGCTCCTCATCCTCACCAAAGAGTGTGCATGTTTGTTTGTTATCACACATCCAGAAAATAAAACATTTGCAAATGTTGTTGCAGGAAATTTGTGATGGTATTGGTTATATTTCTGTGGGCTTTGTGTTTAATGGTTAAAATATGTTGAGGCTGTATGTAGAAAAGAGAATCCAAACTATGTAATTTGAATAATTGATAAGTCAAATCCTTGTTTGTTTTTCTGTTGACACGCTACATACAGCATGTTCCATGTTGTCTTTTGCATATTTAAATTCCTCATGTTAATTGTGAACTCTATAATGCTAGTGTGGGTGTCTTTGGTGTCAATCCATGGAAACTGCTTGATCTAAATTAAAGACCTCTTACCTCACGACTCCCATCTCTACCAGTTTGATGATTTTCCTCTTTGACACAACTGTGTAGGTGAGGTTCAAGCGTCCATATTCCCACTGCACGGGGCAGTATACATCCAAAGCATTGCAAAGCCAGAAATATGACGAGCGCCTGAAGGACAGTCCAATATGAAAATACTGAGTCAACAAAAGATGGAACATCAACAACCAACCAAAGTTAGTTGGCCTTGATAGAATCAGCGGAAATATCTGGATAAATTAAAGTAACATTTGTATTACCTTGCTTGAAACTCTTTGGTACAGAGTGAGTGGGTGATGTTCTCAATGGAGTCACACAGACAATGGGTGTAATCATAGGTTGGGTAGATGCACCTGTAAATAAGTAAAAGAGGAATGAACAAAAAGTACTTTGGGATTTTTTTTAAATATATATTTAAATCAAAGGGTCTACATGCCTCAAGAAAGAAAAACCTGTTTGGTGCACAAGCAACAATTGATCTTTTAAGTACCATTCATCCCCCGTCCGATGATGGGCTGTGTATTTAATGCGGTAGGCAACTGGGTCCAGCTTCCCGTCTTCCATGACCATCTTCATCCTGAGCGTCACCTCGCCCTCCGCAAACAGTCCCTTTTTCATCCTCTCAAACAAGACCAGTGACTCCTCAATGGGACGGTCCCGCCATGGCGATGGGGGGGCATTATGGCCCTTTAGTTCCTCCCCCCTCTGGTGGCACACGTAGGCATGACCCCTGAAAGCGGACCAAAGGATTAACACGTTGCACGTGCGCTTGTTTTTACTGTATACATCGATCTAGCCAGTACTCCACCCACCTGCGAATGAGATCCATAGCAAGGTCATAGAGTTTCTGGAAGTTGTCTGATGCATGGGTGATCTTGTAGGGTTTGTAGCCTGCGTGACAGTGGGTTAATAAACACTAGAGCTTTAACAGTATCTACTGCATAACCCACATTTCTCACAAGACTCCGCAACCGGACTCACCGAGCCACTCCACCATGTCCTTAATGGCAGTGAAGTACTTCTCCTCCTCCTTCTCTGGGTTTGTGTCATCATACCTGAGGAAGCAAATCCCATTGTTGGCCTGCAACAGGAGACAGGTGACATTACAGAAAAGAAGGGATAGAGTGCATTTGATGTTCCATGTTGCAAAAAATGAGAGCGACACCAGTACCTTTGCATAACCAAAATTGAAGTTGATGGCTTTGGCATGCCCAATATGGAGAATACCGTTGGGCTCAGGAGGAAAGCGAGTGCGTATCTAAAATAAATTACAAAAAAAAGGAAGGGAAGGGTACCTGTTTGTTATTCACTTTTTTCAAAAGTGAATAACAAACAGGTCATTGTTTAGGTGTTCCAAATGTTTTTCCTTTCGTAATAATTGGTGTTTTACCTGTCCACCAGTAATTTCCATGTGCTTTTTAAGCAGATTCATGGTGTTGGGTGTAACCACATAGCCCTCAGTTGTATAGTTTTCTCCTGCAAAAACAAGGCAATGGTCAGAGGTTAACAGATCACTTCCAGTCCCATGGAGAAAGGTGTACAACATAGAGATGCCAATAACTGAATCAATTGTCAGGAGCTCAATTCTCACCTGTTTTATGGAACTTCAAAGCCTCTCCTCTCAGTTGCTCCATTAGCGATGGCCCGTCAGAATGAACCTCAGCTATACAAACACGAGATGTTGGTAAAATTGACCAACTTAAACACGCTTGTGCAAACAATGACAATCAAGTTCAAGTTCAAATTCAAGAGATTATTTGTCACATACATACACATACGGTCGTACATCATTTATCTTTGGTGAAAACTGGGACCCACCATTTACTGCTACCTCCTCTTTCTTCACCTTTGCATCATTCTCAAGTGCTTTGGCTTTTTGAGGCTGCATGAAAAACTTAGAGATTACCCAATGACAAGCAAAGCATTTAATCTCAGAGTGATTAGTAATCTGTGGCGACTTGCCTTAGGTTTCTTTTCTAGATCACCCTCTGTCTTCGGGCCCAATAGATGTAGAACCTGTGAGCGCAAACTAGTTAGAAAGTTGTACACAGGCCACATAGCCCTAGAAAAGAACAATAAGCGCATTGGGCTTTTAATGCTACGGGTAAATGTCCATCTCTAAAACCCACCTGCAGATCAACCTCATTTTTGATGATCTTTCCATCAGCCCACTTAAGCCCATTGCGTGCTTCTCCTAAAAGGGGCACAAAGCTCTGTGAGACACATGCACATTTCGCAACATGGACGTACTTGAAACAAATAACGTGCATTTAAATAAGTGTGACATCATACCCATGATCAGCCCCATGTTATAGCGGTACCGCTCCTTCAACAGCTGCTCCTTGTGTTTGTTGATCACCTTTTCCACCTGAAAGAATTGCACCGTCATTAACATACCATGATAATGTCTTCAATTTGTAATGGCTGAAGTGGCTTTTGAAAAGGGCTGGTTTTTGAGAATTGGGAGAAACTTTCTCTCTTATCGATGTTGATTTAAAAAGCTATGAGACAAGTCAATTTCAAAGAATGGCGTCACTTAATGCAGGGAGCTGTTGTGCGTTGGATGGCAGAGCGTAAGAAATCACAACTGAGGGTCCACTCTTGTGTAAGTAGCCTTATAACCCCGTAATGATTTTTACAGTCAGAATCAAATCACTGAATGGAATCTACTTTTAAGCTCATGTACGTACTGCTTCTTCAATTTGCTCTGGTGTTATGACCACCCCTACTCCGCATGCGTCCTCAAATTCCTTCTGGTTGATTTGATCCTGAGGACAGTTCTTCAGAAAGTCCAAAGCAGCTGAAATAAATAAAATAAAACAGAACCCAGGACATTAGGTGAAAAAGTACTGTATGTGAATGTATGTTGTAACAACGTCACATTCTGCACAGGACAAGCCCTATCCTGTCTGTGGCATTAGTCTCAGTCTGTATATATGACTTGAACTGCAAGATACTACCCGACGCGTCACTTAGCTTAATACACTTTTACATGGTTAGTAGTATTGCATCACTTAAAATCTTTAAGAGTTTTAAAGTCCAAGTGAAGTTAAAATGCACTTTTGTTTCTGCTCTGTTTATCATCTCAGCTGTGTAGTTATTATGGTCTTAATTGTTATGAAATATATTTCATCTTCATTTAATCTTTCTGCCCCAGTCAATTGGCATTTTCCAGTAGGCACGGACTTTGGTTCCGGTTAATTGTTTGGGTACTAACGACCTTATTGGTTAAATATCCGGTTAAATATACCATTGAGATAATTTTATTTCCACGTTTCCACAAATCTCACCAGGTAAGTGCCAGAGAGCTAGGTTTGGTGGCCAATAAAAACTGGTAATGATTGCCTGGATTACCTGTAAGCTGTAGTTCTGTGGATATCTTTCGCTGGGCAATGTGCTCTGAGAGAAACGTCAGACGTTTGGTGTCTCTGAGTCGAGACGCCAAGCTGTACAGCAACGTCCCCATGGCTTTGTCCACCCCCGAAGCGCCACAGATACCATGGACCTGTTGTAATCAGGCAGCGCGAAATAGCGCACCATTTGGTCAAAAGATACAAAATTGTCTAACTGATTCCTAAAACGTAATGCAATTAGTGAATAGAATAATATAAATAAAATAAAATAAGACTCAAAAACATAATACAAAGCGGGGGTACAAAATAGAAGGATAGTTATGTATATGTGATAGGCTATTTGTATAGACAGATATGTGCAGTAAAGTGCATGTGAATAAAGTGAGTATGGATATATATATATATATATATATATATATATATATATATATATACATACATATATATACACATATATACAGTACAGTATACAACAGTACAACACAGCAATACAGTAACACCGAACAGAACAGCAATACTGTATGCAGTAACCCAGTGCAGTGATACACATTGGTGTTGATAATGTATGTTAGGCTACAAGTACTAGGATTACTGTTGATACATCGAATACGATCCTGTATTCGAGCCATTTAATACAGATGTACAGTTTGACAAATATAATAACAAAGTTCCCTCTGGCTTCGATGAGCCAGAAGTAAAAATGAAGTTTTGTACAGTTAGGCGTTTCATTTATACTCAAAATGATTCAAAAACGACAAGCAGTTTTTATTATTAATTATTATTATTATTATTATTACTAGTAGTGGTAGTAGTAGTAGTATGAAGTAGTATTATGACCAGTATTTCCGGTATAAAATTGTAATTGTTTTGGGGAAAACCACTTTTTTGGAACCGGTCTGGAATGGTTTTGGGACCAGCCTCAGAATGAAGGGTTTGACACGGGATTATTTACGACCTAAACGGTACGAAACCGAAGGTGTAGATCTATTATTATGGGCTGTCCTCGGGCGAATAAAGGCTTTTCACCGTGGTACTCGAGCATATAGGTTTACTGGACTGATCTTAGCCCATTAGTCGTGTCCTCCCCCTAAAAAAAAATAAAATAAACATTGGACAGAGGGGGGGAATGTCATTTGTATCTACTGTCGACTCTCGTCTTACCTGCGCGATTGCATCCTTGAGGACGGACGACAGCGCTTGGTTTTTCAACGTCTCTTTTGCTTTTTGTTCACTGAGTCCGATGGAAGTGAAAAGTGTCACCGCGTCCGCCATTTCCACGCGAGTCCACGCACTCGGGCGCCGGGCAGACTGGAGCCGGGCACGCAGCAAGGGAGCGGAGCTTCCGGGGGGCAGGAGGCGGAAGGAGGGGTGACTTCCGGTAGCCACAAACGCAAAAAAAAAAAAAGGGGTGGGGGTGGGGGCGTGGAAATATGGACCAATAAAAGACGTTTACGAAAAGCACCAACCAATTGAGAATTGCCTCGCTTGGAGTTACCGCCTACTTTGAACCGAGGGGGCCAATCACCAGATGTGTTGACATCAGCGGAGGCGGGGCTTTGTAAAACCCACGTAATGTTGCGTCAGATTGGGGGAGGCGGAATCGTTTAAGAAAAAATATATATACGTATAATTTAGCAATCTGTGCGTAGATGATTTTAAGATGGAATAAAAACACAACAACAACCGTCCCCGTCAATTAAAAAAAAAAAAAAAGGTACTAAATGAAAATAACTCGTTGTAAAATGTTGGTTGTCCACCAGTGTAGCCTGAGAAAAAAACGCCGGGGATGTTTTTAATGTCCCTCCAATATTGGGCTGGATGTTGTGACTTACGAGGGACCAGGCGACGCTCCGAGAACAATAACGATAGTGACGTTCGAACCAGTCCGATCCGCGGCTGAATAGAAGTATCTATAACATATACTGCAGTTTAGCCGCGAGCCATCCCATCATGGCCGGACACGCAGTGTTTCCCGCCGGCGCAGCAGTGTGGAGGTCTCTGGCTTGCACCAGGTCACAGCTCAGGTTGGACCTCACCTTGGGCTGTGGACAAACCTTCCGGTAGGTTTGTCATGTTCCTCTCTGATTTTTCCCTATTTATTACTCTTTAATATACTACTACTACTACTACTACTACTACTACTACTACCGTGCAGAAACAACTTTTGTTTTGTGGCACTGCTGCCTCACAGCAAGAAGGTCCTGGGTTCAGTTCCCCCCAGTTAGAGAGGGGCCTTTCTGTGTGGAGTTTGCATGTGCTCACATGGGGTTTCCTCCATGTAACATCAGTAAGGACCCCCACCAGTCTGCCACCAGTCTGCCACCAGTCTGCCACCAGTCTGCCACCAGTCTGCCACCAGTCTGCCACCAGTCTGCCACCAGTCTGCCCAGCGATGGACATATGGAACCAGGTCCCCGGGCGCGTCACTGAATGCTGCCCACTGCTCCTGGCTGCCCCCCTATAGGAAGGACAAGCCAGGATGGGTCAAATGCAGAGGAGCCATTTCACCGACCACCATCCAGTGTGTGTGTGTGTGTGTGTGTGTGTGTGTGTGTGTGTGTGTGTGTGTGTGTGTGTGTGTGTGTGTGCGCGCGCGCGCGCGTGTTATAGTGGCGTGTCGTGTGACAAATAAAGATTCTTCTTTTCGTCTCTACTACTACTTCTACTACCACTACTGTTATGACTGCTATTACTACGACGACGACTACTACTGTCATTACCATTTTGTTATTTTCTTTTGTACAATTTTGTAAAGTCTGCTTCCATGCTGTTTGGTGTGTTTATGACAATACAAAACCTTGAATTTTCAGTGCACCCCTTGCTATTCATACTATCATTGCCTGTTAGTCCTGTGCTGTTACTACTATACTTGCACTTCACTTTATCACGCCTGCTACTTTCCATATGGCTCACAAGCCCACAAGTGCTACTCCCCGCTAGTTTCTGTTGGTTGTACATATATTTTATAATAATAATACTAAGTTTATTTATATAGTACTTATCATAAGACACAAGTAAAATAAAATAAAATAAATCATTAATTATATAGTACTTATCATAAGACACAAGTAAAATAAAATAAAATAAAATCATTAATTGATAAATAAATAAAGGGCAGCAAGTTAAGATCATTTAGGAAATCCATTAAAATAATAAGAAAAATAGCACAACATTTAAAGTCACTTGAATATGGATAGTTTTAAAAAATATATAGAATAAATACTATCAAATATAGTAAAAAACAGACATATAGATAGATTTTTTACCTTGCACTGTTCTGTGAACTTCTGCTGCTGTATTATGTGAATTTTAACAAAGTGTTATCGACGGCTATAAAGCAACCTTAACTGTGAATTAGTTTAGGAGTAAACTAGGGTATCACTAGAGTACTATTCCCTTTAGCCTTGAACTAACATGTTTTATCATCGCAGCTGGAGGGAGACTGCAGATGGCCACTGGACCGGAGTCATGGGCGGAAGGGTGTGGACCCTGACGCAGACAGACAAGACGCTGTGGTACTGTGTGTATAATAAGCAAGACAGGCCAAAAGAGGAGTGCAGCGAGGAACAAAAACCTACGGCTTCACGCCAGGAGAGGTGCGGGGTAAATGTGAAAGAGGAAGAGTCGTCAGTGGCCGTCACCTCCAGTCAAGACATAAAGGAGGAAGAACTTCTCAGGGATTACTTCCAATTAAGCGTAGACCTTGAGGACCTCTACAGGAAATGGGGATCTGCAGACCCGCACTTAAAGCGCATAGCCGGCATTTTTACTGGTACGTCTGCAAGGCCGAATATGTGTGCACACTGGCTGCATAGAATGAGTCATTGCATCAGTATATCACTGATGTAATCTCCATTCTTTTTCCCAGGTATCCGAATGCTCCGCCAGGACCCCACAGAGTGCCTATTTTCCTTCATCTGCACGTCCAACAACCATATTTCTCGTATTCAGGGCATGATTGAGAGGCTATGCCAGTCTCTTGGCACCCCACTGTGTCAGCTGGATGAAACCAGCTACTATGATTTTCCCTCCCTGGCTGCCCTCGCGGGTAATATATTTTTCTTGTTTTATTTGTTAATAATTTTGGAATTGTTTTCGTTTGTATTTGCTCATCTCTGTATCCCTGTGAGTGTATTGAGGGATACAGGATTCAGGGTTATTATATTTTTTGGATTCTTTCAAACATTTGGGAAAAGTTTCTCAACGCATTGGAGAGTTTGACTTTTCTATTTGTAATATTTGTTTTGGTGAAGGACAAACTATCTTTCTGCACTATTATCTTTCGTTCTTCATTTCATGTTTTTATTTATTTTAATTAAGAACGCGCATTGCTATAATTGATGTCCCACCTTGATCTCTGATTGCCAGACAGTAACATAGAGGCACACCTCAGGGATCTAGGTTTTGGATACAGGGCTCGGTTCCTGCAACAGAGCGCCAGGCAACTCCTGGAGAACCACGGGCCCCAGTGGCTCCAGAGCCTCCGGATGACACCGTATCCGCAGGCCCGCAATGCTCTGCGCTCCCTCCCTGGCGTGGGCACCAAGGTGCGAAGGGTTGAGTTAGTTAGTGTTTGAAACAATGAAATATGCAATAAATATAAAAAGCGAGTCATTTAGACGGAATGACTCAAAGTGCCCTCTTCATTTTGGTTCCCTTCAGGTGGCAGACTGTGTGTGCCTCATGGCCCTTGATAAGGCGGATGCTGTGCCTGTGGACACACACGTGTGGCAGATTGCTAAACGAGATTACCAATGCGCCGCTGGCGGTTCACAGAAGAGCCTCACAGACAAAGTCCACCAAGACATTGGTCTGAATCAGTGAATACCTTGGAGAAGTTAATGTTTACAATGTCCAGGCAAATTGCAGATTTTTAATTATGGCTGGCTCTTATCTCAAACTTTACATTATTTACATCTCAACATTCGTATTTTTCTATTTCTAAACAGGGAATTTTTTCAGACAGCTTTGGGGCCCTTATGCCGGCTGGGCACATTCGGTAGGTGTTACTCTTCATGATTGGTTGGTAAAAAATAAAAAATCCTGTCAAGTTTGAGGTGTTATAATGTCAGCCTGCGTGTGCAACTCTTTGTTTTAGGTGTTGTTCTGCGCTGACCTCAAGAAGTTTCAGAAGCTGAAAGAAATTCCCTCTCTGAAGGTTGAGGGAGTAAAGGAAGGGAAAATTGCCACCAAGAGGGCAAAAATTAAGACGGAAGAGAAGACACTTATGAAGGGTAAAGAACTTAAGTCACTAAGTCACAGGAGAGCAAAGATGTCTATAAAGAGTGAGGAAACAGTGTAAAGCGTCAGAAATGTCTCCGGAAAGATTTCTTTTGTCAGCACAAATTGCTTCAGGTTTTAATGCATAATTAGCCTCTATTATCCATTCCCCACAACACATTTTATGTGTGCCTATGCATATGGTCTCAAACTTGAAATCCCCCTGCCCCCAAATGAACAAGACACTATGTAAATAAGACGTCTCCGTCTATTTCTTTCTGTCTTTCCAGTGTTCATTTTGTCAACTGAATTTTAATTTGCTGCCATTGAACTATGTCAATAAATCATGCACAAGCTCTGATTGTGCACACCGCTGCATACACTCCAGTCAAACACACATATACACTGTGTGTGTGAGTGTGTGTGTGTGTGTGTGTGTGTATACCCCCACTCTATTATCTTTTTGAGTCTTGTTTTTTTTTAAATTTTATTTATTGTATTTATATGATTCTATTCACTCACTGCATTACGTTTTAGGGAATCAGGTAGTTTCAGTTAGTTGGCTCAGTAGGAACGAGGTAAGCTATTATGTTCGGTTTAGTAACTATTGTGCATAATCTCCAGGTGCGTTGTAAAGACATTTCACTGCATATATGTATGAAGGTATGTATATGTATGTGACGAAACAACCTCTTGAATCTTGAATATATATATATTTACCCTTTTCACTAGAGTAGTATCTTGGCAACAGTATACTCATGATGAAATCATGTTATGTAATGCCTTCCAACTTTCAACCAGGAATTATTTTCCCAATAAATGTCTCAACGCAAAGTTTTGTTGATTTAATTTAAATGAGGCGGGCATTTGGCGTGGAGGGCTTAGCCCCTCAATCCGGCCTGGTGTATATTGTGTTTATTGCCATATGTACCAACAGTGGCCTCTAGATGGGGACATGGATAGAGGTTGTAGAAAACTAGCAAATGTGCAGCATCATCTGATTCAATTGGTCAGATTCTCGTTTTTGTTTTGTTCTCAGAACAAAATGTAAAATCTGCCTAAATGAGTCACTTCCTTTGTGCCTCTCCTCCCTGTGCATGTTGGAATCTATGAACTTTTAATAACAGAGTGGTAATATTTTTACCTTGTGTGACACAAGCCCCTACATCAAAACAATAATTTTAAATAATAAATAAGTACGGCCTTCTGTGACTCAGGACAGTATTTTTCCCCCTCTTTCTTATAGTGTTTGATGGACTGAAATAGGCTGACGTTGAGGACAAAGCGCTAACCATACTCAACTAAATCTCTGTCTACAAATGGTTTTAAAAATAGAATACCATGGCTAGTTTTGCATGTAATTATATCTGTTTGTGTGTGTGTGTGTGTGTGTGTGTGTGTGTGTGTGTGTGTGTGTGTGTGTGTGTGTGTGTGTGTGTGTGTGTGTGTGTGTGTGTTTAGACACACATTTCCATGTACCTGTGCATGCGTGCATGCATGTAATCCTTCTATGAAGGGTTGTTTATTTGTGGTTGTGTGCAGCCATGTGTGTTAATGAAAATGTGAGTCAGCTTTCATGTTCGTTCCGGTGGAGAAGAAGAGAAGCTGGGGCCCAGCTTAAGGGCAGTGTGGGAAAGAAAGAGAAAGATGGGGGAGATAAAAAATATAGGTGCAAAAATGGGTCAAATCAAGAATTTGTTGTGGGAGGGAATTTAAAAGAAAAGCCTCTCGGTGGTATGCTTATTGTCATGCACACATGCACACAAAGACTGCAGATTACATAATAGAAGGGTTCCTGCTTGTGTACTGCCCTCTGAAGTATATTTCTGTTGAAAGGACATCCAGTCGGGGCCGGAAATATTGGCATCCTTGCATTTTCTTCACATACCACACTTTTTTTTTTTCCAGAGGATTGTTAAATAAAAATATATTTTGGCATCCACACATGTGTTTCTTTGGTTTGTTGAGGAACAACAACAAAAAAAAAAGCTGGAAAAAAACGGAAAGACTGAATCCAAGCTTATTGAACACAGAAATCCAAAAATGGCCTGGACAAGATTATTGGCACCTTTTTAGAAGTGGAAAGAAATAATTTGATTTCAAGCAGATGAATCGCCTTGAACTCACCTGAGGTGAGCCACACTGAGCATGGGGAAAAGAAAAAAGAGCAGACCTCTGTGGAGGTCAGACAGAAGATCGTAGCCAAGCATGGACAACCTCAAGGTTACAAGTTCATCTCCAGAAGAACTTTTAAGACCCGTGGTACCTCAGCCAACGTCCCTGTAAGAGGACACAAGAGAAAAGTTGACCGGAGATTGCGGAGAAAGGATCGGTGGAATGGCGGAGAAAGGACCTCGGACAACTGCAAAACAGCTTTAAGCTGACCTTCACACACAAGGTACAACCCTTCAACACGCACCAGCTGTCGACAACTCAGTGAAAGGGGGTTCAATGGTAAGAGACCCAGGAGGACCCAACTGCCGAGAGAGAGACACGAGATAGCTCGGCTGGAGTTTTCCAAAACACATCTGAACAAGCCAAAAAAATCCCCCTGAAAAAAATGTGTGGACAGATGAG
>NC_137194.1:21587945-21690445 GCF_960531495.2 Zeus faber | reverse complement strand
GAATCCCGCTCTCTGCATACATTTTATCTCTCGGTCTTAACTATAGTGGGAACTGCAACATCAGGATTTTTTATGGCCCCATCTGACCACCCCATTGAAAAAAAAAAAAAAAATCAATGGAGCATTAATTTGCTGCCACAGAAATGTGTTAAGGTGAGTTCCTCCTTATGACTGACAGCTCTGTTTTGCTCGCTTTTAAGGTTTTTTTTTTTTTAAATGGAGGTGATCTCCTCCCTATAGAAAAAGTAAGCAGAGGTTTCGTAACCTCAACCTCCACTCCAACACAGGCTGGAATGTTAGATGTCAGTCGCTGCAATTATGAGTCACTTTCCAAGTCCAAAGCCGTTCTCCCTATCTGGATGTGGATCCGTGCAGACTGCAGTTGTGTAATAGGGTACCAGGCTGTAGGGAGTCGTGCAGATCAGGAGTGGGGAGGGAGGGAGGGATAGAAAGTGAGATGGAGCAGCAGCGGGACACGCGTTGTGCCTCCTCTGACGTGCTCCTGGCGGCGGAGGGGGAGGACTGTTCCACGCACCGTGGACTGGGATCTGGCTATTGCGTCGGTCTGCAGCAGTTGTAACCCGCGGCGCCGGTATCTGGACGGACGGACGGACGCGTTCCCACCTCCACCGCGGACATGGTCGTGCCGTGACGCAGAGGAGGACGCCATCTGAGCCGAGATAACCGCAGGTAGGGCGAAAAGGAATGGATGGTAATAGCCACGGCACTACACCGCGGACAGCCGTAAGCACGTCTTAGGACAGACCCTTAAGCGTGACATATTATTAAAACACACTCGACATCAGCTACACTGTAAAGAACGCGATTCTACGCATTGGCGGCTTTTGGCTTTACACTGCGTGCGTTTTCACTGCGAGTGAGGCAATCAAGAGAGAAAACGCGCTTTTCGTCAATCGCGGCTACTGCGACGGTGGCACCGTCGCGCAGGCCACGGCTTCCCAAATGTTTTCGGTTATTTCGTCGGTCGTTGCGGTTCGTACCCGGTACCCAAATCCTTTCATCGCGAACCCGCGAGACCCGGCGGTGACGTCATTCTGGAAGGTCCGTGCGTCACGGTTCGGTAGAAGGCGCAACAGGTTCAAAGGCGTTTTTCGTGACGGACCCCAGTGTTACGCTTCTTTGGCGTGGTCCGTGTGTGTGTGTGTGTGTGTGTGTGTGTGTGTGTGTGTGTGTGTGTGTGTGTGCGCGCGCGCGTGTGCGTGCGCGTGTGAGCGCGCGTGCGCGTGTGCGTGCGTGCGTGTTTACAGAGTGTTTATTTACTATATGGTCTAACCTCGACACGCAGTCAACCAAGCAGGCGGATTCACCTGTTTCCCATCAGGGCTTTAACCACACAGCCTGTCTAGATTCCAGAGAAGGGAGGAAAAAAAAAAAGAAAATGAAAGAAAGAGGGATGCCAATCCACCCCTCTGCCCCGTTACCCCGGAGGGAAGACTGTGCTGCTGGACTTGGGCATAGCTGGGAGGGACATATTTGGGGAAATTTGTAAAACGAATCCTCTAATATAGAGATGTAATGCCTGGAGGTCTGAGGGGTCCGGTAGGGTAGACTTTATTTCACCCGATCGCATGGTTTACCATGGTAGCAATCTTCTCGCCAGATCACCCCCTCGAAGCCCCAAAATATGGAAAATAACTGGCCGTTATTCCATCCACAAGAAGGCCGTGGACATAAAGCTAGAGTTCTAAAGAACGGAAACTGCTTTATTATAAAGAGCCACCTATCAATACATAATAGATACATGTATGGAAACACTATATCATGTATCCATTTACCATAGAAAAAAACAATAAAACATTTTCTGTTTAATTACCGATCGATGTAACACTGCATTGTCATTTGTAGGAGAACTAAGGTGCCTGAGTGCTAAACACCTTTTTTGGAATTTCAGAACAGCCTACGCGAGTGCGACATGAATACGTAGGTGATGTCTGTACTTCCTTCACAGTGGTGAGGCATGGAATAGATAAGGGTTGGTAGGAAGGTTGAAACATGTCTGAATATTTGTGTACGTGGTCGAAGCGACACTCTGCGTATCACCCAAACGTTTCCTCCACTATCTCGATATGTGTTGCGTGGGCAACCTGTGCTTCACCTTTCGTGAGCACGGGGCTGCACGCGTGTATTTGTCTTTATATGGTGGAGCCCAGATGCCTCACTCTCTCAGGGCGACCCTTGGCTTTTGATCTATGACCTGTTCCGAGGAGTATTGGAGGAAGGTGTCGGACTCAGCACTTCTAAGTTGGACATCTACCTCTGTTGGAGGGATGCCCATGATTGGCTTGATGTGAGGGGTCCTTCTTGTGTGGTCGTCCATTGCACTGCTCTCTCTGGTTTACGACCCCCTGGGTGGCAGGCGTCCCTTGGAAAGGGATCTATGACAGGTTCTGAAATGACTTAACTTTCTGTCGTGTGCGTGCTATAGGTGGTCCCAAATTTAGAAATTGTCTGATTTTGTCAAGGGAAGCAAATTGCTCCTTTAACTCAGTTGTTTCAATGCAGTGCACATCACCAGAAATGAGCCAATGAACATTATTGGACTCGTTTTTTTTAAAAGGTGTGGAATGTTCAACGGTTAAAACGGACTACCCCCTTCCCCGGTCTGCACACATACCAACCAAACCACACACATGCACACAGTCCCCCCTCCCTTTTCCTCTGTCTTTCTCCCCCCTCTCCGTCACACACACACACACACACACACACACACACACACACACACACACACACACACACACACACACACACACACACACACACACACACACACACACTCAGGTACTGGACACACACTACCTCAGTGTCAACCCTCCTCTAAGTGGTCAAGTACAAACAACCTATACATCTGTGCGCTGTGCTGAAGGGAATGCAGTAATGCCCAACGGCCTTGATGGACCGTGGACCTGTGCGGTGCAGTGCTGCATCATGACACACAGTTCTGTTCTGGTCTATTTCAATCCCCCCCCCCCCCCTGTTCTCTCTCTCTCTCTCTCTCTCTCTCTCTCTCTCTCTCTCTGCGTCTTCTCTCTCTCTCTTCACCATAGTTTCTGAAACGGTTGTCGCTGAAGAAGGAGCTCACAGATCCCTCTGTCCTCGAACAGGCTTGTGTCTGTCCCTGGAAAAGTTTTCTCAAATGAACGGAAACTTCAGAGCGCCAAACTCTCCTGAATCTGACAGAGAGGGAGCGTGTTTTTAATGGGAGACTCCCCCCCCCCCCCCCCCCCCCCTTTACCTCGCTCCGTGCATGGGAATGTGATTAAGCTGGTCATATTATTACACTGGCAAAGACATGACATCACCACGGTTTAGCAGCCGCCATTGTAATAATGAGTCATGTGATTGTATAACAAGTCTATACAGAAGGCGATGAGTTTATAGTAATCTTCAGAGTGTTGCCCGCTGCACTATTGGATGTGTTCCTCAAGCATTTCCTGCTGTGGAGAAAAGACTTATTGTGAGTGTGAGAGTGACGACATGTGCCCAGCGAGCAGACACACGCAGGCAGGCACGCACACACGCACGTGCATGCACGCACCTACACACACACACACACACACACACACACACACACACACACACACACACACACACACGCACACGCACAGAGCAAGACAAGTGAATCACACAGAATGATGTGTCCCTCTGCCCCTCGGGACAGAACACGATAAAAATATTCGGCGCGTACCCATCTGCTCTTTCCCCCTGCCCCAGAGAATCACAACGGACGCAGCGGCAAAGGAAAAGATGGCGCTGAACCATTCTTGCTTTCATTTTCATCATAGGTGCAAGGCTGATGTGGCGACTGCCTCCTGACCCCCGATCATTTGACTTATATGGCTTACGCTTGACTTGCTGCTGAATTGAGATGTGGTAAAGGGACATTTCTATTAATGATCAATGAAATGCAATGCAGTTATTTTGTTGAGAGATGAAGCGGAGGTTCCGTGTCTGCCTTGGGTGACAATAATTTACAATATTATACAATAATAATGAACTAAATGTTTCAGACGGTTTACAACTGATAGTTTGCTCCTTCCTTTTTCGAGAACTCTCATTTGTCGCTGCGTCATCAAGCTCATCAAGCTCTTCACCATCCCACTTCTAGCCCATTTTATCCCTCGTGTTTAGTTCTCTGCCCTTCCCAACTGTGCCTTTCACTGTCAGCTTCATTATCACACCCTCCCTCACCTTCTCCTTCTTTCCGTCCATATTTCTCTGATACGCTCCTCCTCAAAAATTGCCAGGAGCTTTTCATCACTGTTATCTACTTGTTCTGACATCCCCCTCCTCCTTGGCTTCAGCTATCTCTCTCGCACCTCAGTCGACCACACCTTTGTGTGTCATACATAGCGGTGTTGAAGCAGCTGTGTAAAGGAGTATGGCGTCACAACATTTGGAAAACTCAGATTTTCCAAGGTGGATTAGCTAAATCGAAAAGATGGTAAAGAACAGGAGGAAAATCCAACGTTGAATCTACGATTAGTTTGAGTTTGGAATATGGTATTCTTACTTATGATATCTTACTTATAGAACCTTTTAAGCTGTTATTGTAAAGAAAAGGGAATCAAATGAAACTAAATGATTATGATGAAATGCAAGACAAAACCATTTGAAAAACCTTTAATGCCACTGTATTCATACACTACTCACAAAAAGTAAGGGATATTTGGCTTTCGGGTGAAATTTATGGAAAATGTAAAAAGTTCACGCTACAGTGATATATCATGAAAGTAGGGCATTTAAGTAGAAGCATGCAATGGTGATTTCCTCATCTCAAACAATTTATTGAAACAAAAGCCAACAACAAAAAATGTCAATGTCTCAATAACTTGTCATGTGCCCTTGAGCATCAATTACAGCTTGACAACGACGTCTCATGCTGTTCACAAGTCGACTTATTGTCTGCTGAGGCGTGGCCCCCCACTCTTCTTGAAGGGCGGCCCTCAGGTCATTGAGGTTCTGGGGCACAGAGTTACGAGCCTCTACACGGCGACTCAGCTGATCCCATAGGTTTTCTATGGGATTCAGGTCTGGAGAAAGTGCAGGCCACTCCAATGGAGGTACCTCAGTCTCCAGCAGCCGTTCCCTAATGATGCGACCTCGATGAGCTGGAGCATTGTTGTCCATGAAGATGAAATTAGGCCTGTGTTGTTCATGCAGGGGCACAATGACTGGATTAATGATGTTATTCAGGTAGTATGGGCTTGTCACTGTACCATTCACAAAGTGTAGGGCAGTTCTGTATTGACTAGACACACCTGCCCTGTTGTGAATTTTGCTGTTCAGCTCCTTGTTAGAGAACAGCAAGTTGTGCAAAAAATAACTGAAACACTGAACAGTTGGACATGTGCATTCAAAAGTTTAGAAAAGGTCAAATTAAGTTCACCTGTAAAGGTTATAGTGCTTTTTAGTTTCATCCTGAAATTTCACCCGAAAGCCGGATATCCCTAACTTTTAGTGAGTAGTGTATTGTGGGATCACACCTGTTCTCCCCCACTACAAACATACAAACATACAAACATACATATACCCACACACACGCACGCACGCACGCACACACACACACACACAGACATACATTCTTTCCATATGCAAACTCACACAAGGCACCCATAAAACCAAATCACTCATGTTCACGAGTGCGAAACACGCATTTATGGTCAGACACAGATCACAGATGTTTGTGGCAATAGGCTGCATGATTCTCAGCATAGGCCTCATATGAGGAAGAGAAGGCATTACGTCTTTGGGTGGAGTCCAGGTGAGTCAGAAGCAAATGAATTCTGAATGAATGAGTGAATTCTCCCATAGGCAGCGATTTAAAGTTTTGTTCCTGGCTCCCTGCCCTCATGTTTCAAGCTGTGGTTTCACTGTGCGGGGGGAGCTTGAACCTTCTGCTCAGGGGCTTCTTTCACCTTTTGTGAGTCACAGGCAGAACCTTTTGTGGTCGGGAGAATGTTGCCATAGTCTGACGATGAGGTAGTTAAAGCAGGGGGGGTCTTTTTTTAATAGGAAATACATGCACGGTGAATGTGTATTAGTGACAGCTGTTTTGCTCGCTGACTTATGGGGTTGTGCAATTCCTAAGGGACCGTGGGTTGCTCTGTGTCACTGGGCTTCCCGGTTTCAGCCTCACTTACTGTTACATCTGTCAGACTCGTGTGGCTCAGTGGAAAGATAACAAAAATATTTAAATCCTACCTCTCGGAAGAAAGTGGTTAAAGATATAGAAGGAACGAAAGGCTGATATTCATCGAAAGAGCATTTTATTACAGCGGCGGTAAAGGACGACGTGTGCACAACCATCTGCCGTTGCAGATTGAAACCATCTGTGAGTCCTTTTGCTTTTTGCCATGGTCAGTTTAGGAGCCCTGTGTTATTCAACTTAGATGAAAGTCAGGCCAGTGTGTGTGTGTGTGTGAGAGAGAGAGAGAGTGTCTGTGAATGTGTGTGTGTGTGTGAGAGAGAGAGAGAGAGAGTGTGTGTGTGTGTGTGTGTGTGTGTGTGTGTGTGTGTGTGTGTGTGTGTGTGTGTGTGTGTGTGTGTGTGTGTGTGTGTGTGTGTGTGTGTGTGTGTGTGTGTGTGAGAGAGAGAGAGAGAGAGAGTGTCTGTGAATGTGTGTGCGTGTGTATGTGTCTGTGTGCGTATGTGTGCACAATGCACGTGCACGCCCGCATGTGTATGTGTGCCATACTCTGTAACCATACACCCCACCACACCCTGTGTGTCTGCCGGAACAGTGCTGCTAAGACCTCTGGGAGTTTCAGTGACCTGCCCTCTGAGTCAGCATTGCAGGTCTGCAATAAACACTCCCCAATATAAGCACCATCACCATTTCTTACTGCTCACTATGCCCTAAATTGTCTTAAATATCATTTATCCAACATATGGAGATTGGGAATGGAGAGTAATTTTGACTTCTAAACAATGCATAAGCAGTGTCCTTTGGCTCAACTGAATTATTCACAATGCTGCTTTTGATTGTTCTTGTCATTTTTCTTTCTGTAAAAATCTTTTTCAATGAACTTACACGTTGCATGTGTTGTGTTTTCTTATCAACAGGAGGCAAGGGTGAAAATGGTGTGACAGAGAGACAGCCTCAGGGACCGTTGACAGGATCACCCCGCAGAGGCAGACCATGGCTTCTGTTACCTTCTCCTGTTTCAGCCTCCTCTTCTTTGTAAATCCTTTACTCGCCCAAGTTATCATCCGGTCCTCCTCTTCCTCCACCCGTCGTCTAGACCTGCCTTTCCACCCTTCACCTCAGCCAACCAATCAGACTGTTTGGACCTCTCATCCTCCCAGGGGACGCACTGATGTGCCCATCAAAGTTATATTCCGGGACAGGCCCACGACCATCAAAAGACCCCCCACAGTGGTGATAGAGGACGGCTCCAATAAGGTGCAACAGGGACAAAGACGCGCCCCTCCTACGCCGCAGTCTGATGCGTCCTTCATATCTGTGCTCTCTACTCGGAACCTCAGCAGTGGACTGGTCCTCACTCACCCCACTGCCTCCAGGCCGAGGACCGACACCGCTAGCCTCGCCTCGATGAGCGCTTCTGCGAGAGGTGAAGCTCCTACGAAAGGGCTGAACCCTCGTCCAAACGCCACACCCTCCACTGACGTCATTGACTCTGCAGGGTTTGAGCTAGTCCAGGAAAGAAGCGATGAGAAGGCACCGAGGGCACAGGAAGAGGATGGTGATCAGCAGGAGGTGGGTTCGGGTAGCTTTCCGACAGAGATGTATATGAGGGGGGAGTCACCCGACTCTTTGGCCACTGTTGGCAATGAAATGGCCCAGTTTAGGCAACAGGCAGCGATGATGGTTTCTGAAGGTCCGTCGTCTAAAAGTACTGTTGTCGAGGCGTTGCAGGCAGCCAACCAGACCGAGAAACCCCTGCTCTCTGCCCTGACGACAGTGAAGAGAACATCCACCACTGCTTCGCCTGCGACAAGAGTCACTCTCTCGCCCGCAATGCAGGACGACGCCACAGTATTAACGGGTGAAAAGATATTCATGTATTTCATGTAGAAGACTTTGAAATAACTGTCATAATAATGTGGTTTTGGTGTTGTTGCTTATGTACAGTGCCTTAACCCTGTCACTTTCATCTCTTTTCCGTGTGATCCGACAGCGAACACCCATGGCACCGACAGAACTACACCAAGACAAGTTCCAAGCACTATTGCATCCCTGCCAGCAGCAACCACCACTCTAGGCACAACCGTTAAACAGCTACTGATAGCAGGACAGCTCGGTACCACCAACAGCCCGACCAATGCACAGCCAAAAATTTTCACTCAGGAAGGGAAGACAAGAATTACAACAAATACTATCACTACTGTTCAGGAAGGTGCGAGGCCATCCTCCCAAACAACCAATCCACCTACAAAAGCTACAGACACAGGAGTAACTGCAACAACTACAACCATTCTGGCAACAGTCAAGACAGGTAAGAGCCTTGGGGTGTTTTAGTAGTTGCGAACTGGTTGGAGAATTTCCTTCTCCTTTGATAATTTAGAATGGAATTATTTGCGCAGCTGCAATTTTTTATTTTATTTTTTAGGTTTTTTTGGAGAAGAACCAGGTAAATCTCAAAGCTGAGGAAAGGCAGACTGAGTGGGTGAAAGTGAGGTGGAATGTGTAGACAGGGGTAAAAATATTTATATTAAATAAATAAATATTTCCAGAGATGAGAGGAAAGGTTGGGAAGTGAAAAAATTCAATCTCATCCGAGCAAAGAGCTGGACTACAATAAAAAGAACCAATCCAAAAAGAGACGGGAGAGAGGTGAGGAGCGGGAGAAGGAGAGTGTGGTAAAACAGAGGTTGGAGCAGAGAAAGTGTGGACAATGGAGAGGATAATGAAAAGCAGCTGGATTTCGAAAAAAAAAAAAAAAAAAAAAAAGACGGTAGGAGCAAGCTGAGGAAAAGTTGACACACAGTCAGACGAGCCTGTCAGGACATCTTAATGGCTTTAACCGCCTGTCTGATAGATTCTCTTGTCCCATGAGCGCAGTAATGTTCTACAAGCAGACTCCACTGAAGGTTGGGAAGTTTTTCCTGTTTATAGCCCGTATTAATTACATATGGTTTCTGCATTTATCCCATTATGTGTGTACGTGTGTTTGGTCTCAATATGAACATATTAGGGTGGGTGCACCCACACAGGCATAATATGCATCTGAGTTGAGTAAAAGCTCAAGGGTAGAGGTAGGTTTGAGTGTGTCCAGCTGTGAAATGTGATCAGCATCTGGACTATTTCTGTGTTTGTCGTTACTCTGCAAGGTTAGAGAGTGTGTGGGTGTGTGTCCTGTGTGTACTCTGCGGGCCTATGCCGGCGTTGAGAGTTATTGCAGGAAAACACATGCGATAAGGTGTTGGGAGAGACAGGGGGAAAACATTTTTGGAAATGGACATATACGTATACATGAAAGGACCAGCTCAGATGGATATTTATTTGCAGTGAGGGATGTAGCCAGGAAGTGTCCCCCGTGTTGGAATGAACCATCAGTCAATGTGTCAGCCTTATGGGCCTTTCTTCACACTAATGCCTCAAAGGGCCTCAAAGGGCTCCAAGACGTTGACAGCGCCAGTGATCTCTGTCAAATGGTTTACCAGTCGCTGATAATATTTTTCCACTACCTCTCCTTTTTGACCACCTGTGTATGCGTGAGCTTGCACAAGTCCATTTGTCCTCGTGTCATGGTGGTAGTTTTCAGTGTGTTTACAGTTCTCCGCCCTCTATGTCATATTAGTATTGGACTGGCTTGAAGGGCACTTGGTGATGAATGTTCTTGTGATTATAACCCGTCGAGTGTTTCCTGAGCTTTGTTTGAGCAGGTGGAATGTTCCGGACATTTACTCATTTACAGCAGAGGAGTGAGAGGGAAAGAGAAATGGGAGAAAGAGGAGTGAAAAAGAGCGAGATTGTCAACACTGTGAACCCATGTTCAATTTAAATGACTCATCCTTTTCTAAGTGGCTGACTTCCAGCGGCGGCACCGTGCGTTGTCAAGCGCTATGTCACGTGTTTATAGCATCTTCATATACTTATGACACGCATGGGATTATATATAATACAGTTGACCTCATAAATTACGTAATACGAGCCAATTATACCACACAATTATTATTAGGAGGTTATCCTTATGGGTCTTGTGCATTTGACATACACGAGACACAGAAGTGAACCTAATCACAGACATTATGTCATTATGAATTGGACGGTAAATTCTACCATGTCTACAATATCAAGTAAATGATACGGATTCTTTATTATTGTTAGAGCCAAATATTATTTTAAATGATACAGGGAGAGATTTTCCCCAATTATCTTCGATTTTATTTTTGTACTTGAACACTTGGCGTGACTGGAAGCACAGTCTATTAATGTGGAACATTGCGTGTGGTTAAGTGTCCAGACACATAAAACAGGAATTATCAATTATGAATATGCTGAATGTGATGAAAGATTTCTGCAGCTAGCAACTTTATAACGTTTTTTTTTCCTTACCTGACAACATCTTATAGGGATGTTTATAACGCAGTTGAACGATGAAAACAGAGCAGCATGTAGTACCACCAGTATAGTGTGTGTATCTGTTTTGTCGGTCGCTCACATGCTGGGTATTGCTTTGGTAGTTTTCTTACAAGCTAAATGTTAATGAATACCAAATTGTCTAATTATCTAGTATCTTACCTGTTAGGGTGAGTACAGGGGATACAGACACAGGATTAATAGGGGGAATTCAAATGGACATGATTTAAAAATGTTACGGGTACACCTTAAATGCTGGTTTATTTGTTTTGACCCTTGCTTTGAAGAGTTGACAGAAACTGACATTACTGTGTAGTGAAATACTTCCCTCTAGTGGCTACAAATAACACCCGCATTTGGATCTTGCTGCTTCTTTTGAAAAAATAAAAAAATAAAAAAATAAAAGCACTGTAGAAAATGTCAGCTTTGAAATAAAGTTCTTTCATTATACTGTAAACTTTATACTTAAAAATTAAATACAGTTTTTTTTCTCTTCTAGGCAGAAGTCCCATCTTGACCACTGCTGTTTTGCCTGGTGGCCAAAGACGGTTAGGCTCCACCCACCAGTCTATTATTGGTCAGAAAAACCTCTCTGTTCTACTGGGGCACCCGCACATAGCTCCCACCTTTCCGCCCTCTAACCCGACGCCCTCCCCAAGCCTAATTTCCTCCACTAATGGGACACTGCTCCACTGGGACGATCTGAGTCGCACATTGGCTTTTGCCTGGGAGCTCCACGTCTACGGCTCAGCCAGCCTCTTCATCCTGCTTTTTGCCGGAGCTGCACTGGGTCTCACCCTCTCCCCTGGCACAAACTGTCCTCACCGTGGTGCACTTGCCCTCGCCAATGCCCTCCTGTTTCTGGCAGGAGGTATCCGGTCAGCACTATTTGTCATCGATCCCTATGGTACACGCCTCTTCCTCCCCCGCCCAGCGGTGATCGCCTTGTACAACCTCCCTCTGCACATGTTACTGTGGTCACAAGCTGCCCTGACACTGCTGTCCTTGAGAGTGGCAGGAGTGAGTGTGTTACCTACAACCCTGGAGCGCCCTCCTCTTGTAGCTGTCCTGGCAGTTCTGCAGTGCACCCTGTTGCTGGCTGCTGATCTGCTCTCACCAGCCCTGTCCCCTGCCGTCCCTGTGACCCTGCAGGTTCTGTCCATTTGCTGGGGCCTAACTCTATGTCTAGGCTTCCTCTGCTATGTCTTCCCACGGATCCGCTGTCCAAGTATCCCCCATCCTGGTGTTCCAGAGGAAGCGAGACGGAAACCCTGGACTGGGAGCAGGAGGACAGGGGTTATCCTGGGGAGAGTGCTCGCTGTATGTGGCCTACTGGGGACACTGTGTTGTGGTCTCCACATCCATGCCACCCTGTGGCTCTATGGGCTCCTTGGGAACTGGAAGCACTTCAGCTGGAGTTGGTGGCTGGTGCACTTCTGGGCTCGCCTGTTGGAGCTGGCCTGGGGTTTCTTCCTCTTGCTGCTGGGTTCCTGGGTGTTCTGGAGGCCTCAGAATAGTCGGGGAAGGGATGAAGGGGCAGCTGGAGATGGCAGAGCAGGAGGAGACCCGCCGTCTCCCTGTCAATCTTCTGTTTCCACACATAGACATACCTGCTGGTCCAAGATTGTCCAGAGCCTGAAGGGGAAGCCCTATAGGAAATCTGAGAGTAATGGGGTTGGGGGAGGAGGATGTGGCGGTGGAGGAGGAGGCAGCAGAGGTGGAGGGGGAGGGGGCGCCCAAGGGGAATTTCCGAACAACTGGCCCGGGCAGGAGCGTCCTGGAGCCGACATAAGCAAGAGTCTGATCAGGAACCAGAACCACGAGCAAGCCAGTGACCAGCAACGCTGCGTGAAAGACAGTAACCGGGGACGCAACCAGAGGGGTCGTTCAGCGGAGCGAGGCGTTTCTGATGGCTCCACAGGCTCTCTCCTGAGGTTGCAGGCATTGGGCCGGCCCCCCCAACGCTCGCTAAGTGGCACTCTAGAACCAGATAGGGACACGGGGCTGTCGCTGTATGAGTTTGATCTGCGCCCTCCTTCTCCCATTGATTTGAGCCGCAGCATTGATAACGCCCTGCACAGGGAACATCTGCTGGTAGGAGGCAGCCTTTTCCAGCACTTGTCTCCGCAATCTCCATCACCCTCCCAGGGTTCGGGGGTAAGCCCTGGCCCCTGGCTCCGCAGGAACAGTGATCCCCAGCTGTTGTCAGAGAGCAGCGACGCCCAGACAGAGTCTTCCATGCCACTTGAGGGCAGTGTTATCAGCAGTGTCCCAAGCAGGCAGGTGACTGCCCCGCCCACGCCGTCCCACCAGGGTCATAGATGGGATGGGGATCGGGTTGGGAGTGTCCCTTCCTCTGTGTCTTGCCCTGTGTCACTTCGTCCTGCCAGAACGTCCACGGGGCACCTGGCGGAAGAAGCTGGAGATGACACCCGGCCATTTATTACGCCAGACTCTGAGAGGGTGCGCGGGAGACCGGGAAAGAAGGGGGGGTCACGGAGTTACTTGGAAGTTAGCCGCCAGGATGACTCAGTCAGCGTCAGCAGCGAAATTATTGACCTCTAAACTTCATCCTACAGCCTAGGACATAAACAGCAGCCGCCACACATTAGTGGGTGTCCATCCAACTCCACTGTTTTGAACGTAGACCAGAGCCAGCGTACCCTAGAGCCAGTCGGACATATACAATTCAACTCACACTGCAAAGGATTTTTATCAGTGGAGCCTTTTGGAAAGCCGAGGAAAAACACAAAAGGTCCCTGGGTGATAAAGTTACAGAACATATTTTTTTGAAATGCAAACAGACATGGCTTTCATTTATTTTCCATGCATATTTTGTTTGCCGATGACAGCCATTTGTTTGATCAAATGATGTCATTCCAGTGTCACTGCAGCCAGATATACTGTACATTTCCTGGTATAAGAATGGCTCTCCAGTTGGTCCTCCTTATAATTGGTTTAACGTTTGTGCAAAAATGTTGCAAAATGTATCTGGATATGATCAAACATAAATAATGTAAATATATGATATCAATAAAAAAAATGACAAGATACTCAAAAGTATTTCAAATAAATATTTAAAACACAGTTAATATAAATACTCCCCATCTCTTTATTATACTGGAGGCCTTAGCTGAGCCGAGCTTTAAAGCAGGAAACGATTAAGTGAATTTTTCTTGATGATTCCTGAGAATAACAGCATATAGTGTGACACAGTAAAGTCACAGTAGTGGTCTTCATTGGCTGTTGTCATTGTAATTCTCCATGCATATGTTTGTGATATACAGTATATATACATACAGTGTGTGTATATATATATGTATATATATATATATATATATATATATATATATATATATATATACACAAAGTATATATACACATAGATATACTGTATATACACAGTATACATATATGTGTGTGTGTGTGTGTATATACAGTATATACAGTATATACACATACATAACAGCTAAAGGTCTTGTTCAATGTTCATAGATCTACAAAGCCATTACCTGGTCATAAAAATCCTGATCACCTAGTGACTCATTCTGTTGGGAATTGCTTATTCCAATCCACACACTGAGGGCGGTGGTCTAGTCTGCCTCATATTAATATCAAGCTGAATACACGAGGATGCAGAGAAAGCATCAGCCGGAGACACTGACTACACACGGGAAGCATGTGGACGCCTGGAACTGCTGCTGCAGCCTTTACCTGTAGCTCAAAGCAAATTCTAAAACAGTGAAGATTGGGAGTAATACATATTTGACTTTCCTATAGGAGAATGCTTGTGTGTACAACTGAAGCCTACGACTGCATTTCTACAACCGTATACAATATGACTTGGGTCACTACATGTGCTTCCTCTGGCTTTCATTAAATCAATACAAGCAGTCCACCTTATCTCTTACAGTACGTGCTGTAAGAAAAGGTTGCTGTGCTGCACTGCACGTGACTGGCTTGGCATGAACTTAGACATCCTATAATAGACATTACGCTATAACAGAGCACTCTAAGATTGAGCACTAAAGTATTTTACTACTTAAGAAGGAACTATCTTTTAAATATACAATGTATATGAAACAAGCTAAAGACATTATTTTTGATGTTCATTGATAAACGTGTATATGAGAGGTAAGGGTATATACAGTGAAAGACAATCGAGTAGTGCAGACAACATTCCTGATGAGTACTATGAAGAATTTATATCCATCTAGAAAATGGCATCAGAGCTCGGCCTATTTTGTTTATTTGGGATCAACGGACCGTGGATCCTCGACCCCATGGACTATCGTGGCACCGCGTGGGATTTTAACACGGAAGGGGGCGTGGTACACTCCACCAGTTTTTTACCAATGGTGGCTAAGGTCTGCAAGGTTTCATTTCATTGTATTTTTCTTTTTTTTTCGGAGGCACTGTTTATTGGAGGGCTCAAGAAAAGACAATTGCCCACAAGCATAATTATTTTATTTTTTTCTGTAGCTTTGGAATTTCGACAGCTTTTCGGTTTGCTTTTAAAAGGTCATGAGCATTATAGTGCGACTTATCGGCGTATCCTCGTGCTCCCGATCCGTGCAAATTCGTGTATCGGAGACTAAGTTGTTCCCTGTTTTCCTCAGCGTGATTTTGAGCCCTTCCTAGTGATGTAAGATTGTTCAAATTTGTTCAGTAAATTACAGTACAATGGCCTTGTATTGCCGTCTGCATTCCAGTGACCCAATCCATTTTTATTATATCAGTACTTGCTGTTGATCATTGTACTTTATGACCAGGGTTGTACCTCCAGTAGTTTCATTAAGTCGGTATGTGCCATAGTTAATACTGTCATCCTTTTCCCGTACAGAGGTACGGTTTTAATCCTGTTTTGATCTACGCATTGAACCTTTTTTGTTCTTGTATATTTTGTGCTGCAACTTCACATCTGGTTTTAAATAAACGCGGGAGACCAACATTCCTTCATCACGGCGTCCTGTTAAAAGATTCTGTGTTCATTCAAGCGGCGGCCGCAGCAGACTCGCGTGAAATGTGTTTCGTCGTCGCCATGAGACCGAGCCACAGGAAAATGACCGCTGTAATCGCTGAACGTTCCCAAAGGGAAATAAAATAAGGATCTCATCTTTTTCATCTTTTTTTTTTTTTTTTTTCATACCTTTCACTGTCTCTCACGCATCGGCACCCAGCGTTGTATACACTGAACGACCTGCACACGTCATTTCACCTCATGTGGAGCCATGTGAGGATCGGCCGAGTCGGCGGTCGCCAATCACCCATGGGGACGCGAGGCCAAGAATGGGAAATAAAAAATGAAAGAAAATAAAATGATTGAAGAAGTTTTTAATATATTTTTAGAATACAGATTATAAAGATGTTGGGCGCCCCTGGATGTTATTTTTTTATGTTTTAAGAAAAAATTATGTTTTTGGCTGACCCCCAATTCCCATCCAAATCATCCCTCTTTTCTGGACGCCTCGCCCCAATAAGATGAACTGAGGCAAATAACGCCACACAGCCCCCTCCCACACACACACACACACACACACACACAGCGTTACAATACTCAAATACAGACAAAAAAAAAACTAAACTGGAAAACTGATTGGTATGTTTCGTTCACATTAAAAATGGATAACAAACAAGGTAAAATGAAAAGATTAAAAAGATGTAAAGTTGTTGCTGTTGTTGCTTTACTTAAGGATTCGTTTTCTAAATGTATTTTATTGGCTCGTTATTTTGTGATTTACTTGCATAAAAACTGACCACAACGCAGGAATAAAGGTCCCTGAAACGAAATGTCTTCCTGAGGGAGATCCCCCTCGTATTTACTTCATTTATTCTGGAGCCTTGGTGTTAGTTTTATTTTTTGTTTAGCATGAAGTGTTCTTTGCCCTGAATACATTTGTAAATAATTGTTATTTACACAAAGATTGTTTATGTTTTAATCCCTTTTTCACCGAAAGGATGCAGAGAGAACCCAATTAGAATGTGTAAAAAGAATGGAGTATGGAGATATGTCAAACATATACACAGTTTTAGACTTGTGAGGTTATTAAACAGGTATTAAAGCTCGATGATCACAAATCACATTTTGTCATGGTTAGGAGATCATGTTTATTTTTGTAAATGATTGTGTAAATAAATTATTTTGAGGGATTTGATTCAACGTACACAACAATCAGTCGATCAACACTACGGCCACGAGGAATATCCCACACCTAAAGGCATTTTGTTTTCCACTAACACAGCGTAGCACATCACTGAAACTAGATCAGATAGACTGTTGACAGACCCGCTTTACAGAATGTTGCAAAGAGGTGATAAAGTTTCCAACTTTCACCCGGTTCTCTGCACGACGGCGGATCACACAGGCTGCATTAAAATCAAACAATTAAGTGTGTTATATAGTACATTTACTTACTTTCTGGAAATAATAATGAGATTTAAAAAAATAAAATAAAAAGTATTGATAGCGCCGTGTTGGTGTACATTAATAAATATGGAAACATAAAGAAATCGAACAAAAGATGGCCCATTTGGGAAAACAGAAACATTTCTGTGACAGCTTTGTAAAAAGTTGCACATTATACACGAAACGGCAGCAGTGAGCACGAATGACCTTTTGTGGGATAAGAGATGGCGGTAGATCTAAAATGTTTTTTGCGGATGCTCTTTTCCTTACAGTCTAATTATTTTCCTCCTTTCATTTGAGGTGTCTTGGAATATGTGGCGTCCCAAGACAATACCCATCGTATATGATAATTATTAACAGACGGTGCCAGGGGTCTCAAGAGAGAGAGACAGAGCCCATTGTCAGGGGTCCCGGTGATAAGGGAGGTGAAAATGTGAATGGTGACCTATGTAGGGGAATCAGATGGTCAACGTTGTCTCTGGTTAAGCATATAAGCACCTGAGTTTCATTCGACAGAGAATCCATCCGGCTCGGTTCTCTCCCGGACGTCCATGGCAAGTCTGGTCTGATGCTGTTCTTTTGTAATAAATCTATTATTTTACTCAAGTCAGCGTCAGTGGTCACTCCTTCTTTATCAACACATCAAATTCATCAAGAAACTACACGTTCTAGTTACATAAGCACCAAGTGACCAAAATATGCGCACCGTGAGTTCATAGAACTCCCAATTGTTTCATGGAAGCATGTCCATATATTATTTATATTATTACTTCCTTAAATAAGGGATTTTAACTGCCACAAGTTCAATGTTTATGTGCAACAAGTGCTCTTTAATCGTGACATCTTTCATCCGCAAGGTGTCTACCATGGAGACAATCGGTTTGAACTGGTGACACCAGAAAAACAACTTCATTTTCCCTTAAGCGCTGTATAATAAGTGGTTTCATGTCAACATTCTCCAGGCAGGTTCACAATATCCAAAAACCTCTTCTTCAAATATGCTTCTCTACTTTGCAGTGCTGGAATCAGATTTGTCTGTAAACAACCCATTCTTCATACTCAGAATATAACATTTACAACTAAGAACTTAAATAGTTGCATGGAAGTTAAAATAAATTAAACATAATAATATGACAAATAATAAAATAAAAATTAGGCCCCTTTTGCCCATCTGAGTCATACTGTCACTAAATAAAACCCGGGTCAACCCGCTCATTTGAGTGGTGTTGTCCCCGCCACTCACCCCCCACCCACCCACAGAGCACCGCGTGGTGGACGGCGCTTCACTTCCGACCAATCAGGAACACCCTTAACATGCGACTGAAATTCTTTGCGCATTCATTTTATATTCTTTTTATTTTTCATTTTACACTCGTGTGTTGGTCAAACAAAGTTTAGCTTGACAGTGTGATCCCCATCACTCACTGCACTGCACCCCTGATTTGTTCCTTCTTCTCTGCTCTCAGGGTCACACCCAGAAAGGAGCACAGTCTGTCCACCTCCCGCCCTGTATTCTAGGAACACAAAAGAACCACAGCTCATTACTGAGTGACTGAGTCACCGAAATTGTTGCATTTCTTGCATCTCTCCTGCTCCAGGGTGTTAGCGGGTGTCATGAGCACCTTGTCATGGCGGCCACATGTACCTTCCTTGGGTGAGTGCCAATTTACACCCCGACAGGATGTGTGCCATGGTGCCCCTCCTGCCGCAAAGCTTGCATAATGGGTCCTATTGTGGTACCTATTGTGTTCAGTCGAGAACATATTGTGCGTAAACAGCGGGTGTGTTGCATTGACATTTCACTGCATATATGTATGAAAGTATGTATATGTATGTGACGAATAAACCTCTTGAATCTTGAACCACAGCTCATAATATAATATATACTTTAGTGATAGGACTAAAATAATCAACAACAAATACAAAACCTTCTCACCTCAACCAAATCTTCAAAGAACATGTAGTGGAGTTTGGAAACACTCTGTTTCTTCTCCCACCAGCCACTCACATGATCGTACCAGGATCCAAACACGGCTAAAAGCAGAGAACAGGGCATGGGAGTTAAACATTTGCCCCGTTGGACTTCATTTAAACTGTTATAATTAGTCAAATGATGGGAACCAACATTTGAAAAGGGTTGAAAAATAGTTAACGGTCAAAGTGGAAATATGATACAGCGTTGTCCTTTGCATTACAAGCCACATACACTATCTACGTGAAGGGGGAATAAAAGACATTGATATGTTACTGTTTTACTCTATGTGAACATGTGCATTTCCTTCACACTTCATGGACGATTTGTAAACCATTGAGTTGAGGGCTGTGCAGGTGGCAGAGCTGCAAGACTCTCACTTCAATCTGGTGTTGATTTGTCCTTTTAGGCAAAACATCATAGCTTTGAAAACAAAATAATTAACAACCTTTAAATCATTTCTAATTCCGCAGTATATTTTTTTTTGCTGATTTTGAGCAATTGCTTAGTCTCTAGTTTATATGTGTTCCAACAATTAACTTAAGCATACTGTACCCTGCAGTTCTGTTCCCAAAAAGACTTGGGCACAAACTGGACTGGAAGATGAGTTTTGATTAGGCTTGGGGGGGTAGGTAGATAATCAGCCTTGACGGTTCCTACATGGAAATAAGACTTAATATGAACTGCTTTTGTAGATATTTGATAGGTTTTAATTTTCACTATGAATATATGAAAAATCTGGCGAAAACAAACCCCCACGGCATTTCTGTCAAAATCATTTCTGATCATGATCAAACTCTCTAACCAGCATTGAATGGAGGGCAGATGATCTTGAGGAAAGGAACTCTCTCAAACATCAGGAGCAATTTCTGACATTCAGGTCTCTCCAAAATACAGATGATCAAGGATATAAGAGACCCATGTGGTTCCTGAGAGAGAGAGAGAGAGAGACATGGCATGAGGAAAAGACCATGAAAACAAATATAAATACTGGGAGATTGGGGAGGATTCATGACAGAAACAGCATAACCACAAACCCTTAACCTTTTCTCCACAAAGAGAAAAAATGCAAGATCTTTGACAGAACTGCTTTAGGGTACGTTGCAATGAGGATATCTGGTTTGGCCTGGAAGTTTTGAACTTTCACCAGTTGTCTTTAAAAAGGTGGCTCATACATACTCCATGGAAATCAAACAACTCCGGCCGAAGTGATGCGTCCATCTAATGATAAACAAAAAACATATGTTCAGTACATACTATATAGCTGCATGAGGATATCAGTGGGATGAAGCATTATAGATGGAGCTAAGATAGGTCCTTGCATAACTTTGTATAAACTGCTTCTAAGATTAATGTTTCTAGGAGTAAAGTGTATCTAATGTTAGGAAACATATAGACAGAAACATCTCTGCAACACTTTTGTATATACAATAGTTGTACAAAATATGTAAAAAAAAAAAATCCACGAGTAAGCACAAATTACCTTGTTTTTTTGAGGGGAATAGATCCACAATATGTCTTCTGTCAAAGTTTCTTTAGAGTGTTTTAAACCTGTCCTCCCCCCGCTCTGGTCTCTAACTGTGTGTGTGTGTGTGTGTGTGTGTGTGTGTATGTGTGTGTGTGTGTGTGTGTGTGTGTGTGTGTGTGTGTGTGTGTGGAATGGGTTTCCCCTCCCATATTCAGATATTCTTTCCTGTCAGGGTTCGCCCGGGTCCTACCAGCATCAGCCACTAGATGCCGCCAGTACTGCCTTTTCAAGGTTGCTCTGCTTCACCTATTTCTGTTCCTGATTACCCTGCCTCATTAGATGATATGTTTGACCTGTGTCTCGTTTGGTCGTCCCTATTTAGACCCTGTCGTTTGTGTCCTCGGGCGCTCAGTCTTGAGTTTGTCTAACCTCATGACAACGCTCTTGTTCCAAGCTCCCGAGACGTCTTATTTGTTTTTGCCCAGTTTTTGTACTTGTTTTGAGTAAACCTCTATTTTTGCCACCTCGCCTCTGCCTTGTTCTCTGCACCTGGGTTCACTCAGCACACCTCCTAACACTTTCCTGTTACATAATCACTGAATGACCCAAGTTCCCCCTTGGTGTGTGGGTGTGTGTGTGATGGGTTTCCCCTCCCATATTCCCTCTTTTCCTGTTACATAATCACTTAATGACCCAAGTTCCTCCTTGCTACAGCTGTTTGTCAAATTGGGTAGGTGGATAACAGCCATCATATTTTTCTTATAGTAGTATGACTGCAATATGCTGATTCACACTTGCCCTTCAAACTAATACATTCTAATAATCTTTATATAATAATAATAGTAATAACAACAATAATCTTTATTTATATAGCACCTTTCATAAAAAAATATGAAGCTCAAAGTGCTTTACAGGCATTTAGGAATTTATGGTGATGATAATTTATTGTTTAAAATGAATGAACATTTGAGGAAAAAAACAAACAGACAAAAATAAATGAAATACAGAAATTAAACAAGAACTACAGGGTTTCAGCCCTAAATGCTTGAATCCCGAATAAAATAAACAACGGTAAGAAAATCATACTAGTTAAAGCAGCACTATATAACTTTTGGTATTTGGTGACAGTTTGAGTGCAATTGCACTTTTACACCACTGTCATAAAACTCTGTCCGGTGTCCGAAATGTTCAGCTAGGTTACAGCGGCCCTTGCATGAACCTCACAGCTTCAGCGATCACCCAGTCCATGGCTCCCCTGGAGCCGTGGGGAGAGAGGGCGCTGGAATCGACCCCTGCTGACGATGTAGGTACTAGATGTGCTCGGCCCGGCGGATCGCCTTGCATGCTCAGAGGGTGAAATAATCCCCGTGGCGCAACGAAAGTCTGCGCGTCAGCTGAGGTGAGGTGGGATCCCGGCCCTGCGGGTGCCGGGCACGCCACCGGCCTGTCCTGTCCGCGCCGTTGGAGAGAAGGAGCGGCTACGTTTTGTGTGAGCATTATTACTGGAAATTTGGACCGGCAAGTTAAAATGTATCCTTTTTTTTTTTATATCAATTTTACCAGGCAAAAAAAAAGAATTACCAGAGGCAAACATCAGGGAAGTGAGAGTGCCGTGAAGCGCAACACACATTTCCTGTGGTTTTGATTTTGAAGCTGTTATTTTTAGGTAAAAAAAAGTCACATAGTGTTGCTTTAAATGCCAAAGTTAATGTTTTCAGTTGCTTTTTAAAGATGTCCGCAGAGCCTGCCTCTGATATTTTGTGGGATGGTGTTCCACAACTTTGGAGCATAGTGAGTAAAATCTGCCTCCCAACTTTTCTTACGGAGCACTGTGGGACATTTAAAGGACTGGCAGCATATGACAAGGAGTCTGAAATATAGGGAGGTCCTACTCCATTCATAGCTTTATAAACAATTATAAGGTCATTGAAATCAATTCTAAGAGACAGCGGGAGCCAATGCAATGTAACTAAAACAGGCGTTATAGTATGTTCTTTCTTTCTGGTTTTCAGTTCATTTTTGATTTCAACGGGTGCAGACCAAAATAATCAGAACAATGAAACTTAGCGCTCAGCTAGTGAGTTGGTAAATTAAACTTTTACCAAATCCTGTCGGAAGTACGGCAAACACATCTTTCTTACAACAAAAGCTTTTAAGAGAAAATATACCGTCCAGTTGTGCCATCCTGACGCGGCTGTGGTGGTGACTGGGGACTTTAACAGGGCGAACCTTAAAAAAGTTCCGCCTAATTTCCACCAACACATCAAGTGTGCCACCAGGGGAGATAGAACTTTGGACCATTGTTACACACCGTACAAGAGCGGATACAAGACTGTCTCGCTCCCTGCTTTCGGGAAATCTGACCACGCCACGATCTCTCTGGTTCCCGTTTACAGGCCTCTGATCGTGCGAGAACTGGTGGTGACGAGGGAAGTGAAGCGGTAGACGGACCAATCAGAGGCTGCGCTTCAGGACGCACTCGCTGGAGTAGACTGGGACATGTTCCAATCAAGTTCAAGTGACGTCAGCGAGTTTACGGACGTAGCGGTGAGCTTTGTGGCTACAGTAGCAGATAGCATTGTTCCCACGGTGAATGTTCAGATATTTCCAAACCAGAAGCCGTGGGTTGACAAATCCATCAGCTGCACTCTGAATGCTCGCACGGCCGCTTACAACGACGGTCCTGTATCCGGAAATATGGACAATTACAAAGCGGCGTCGTATAATCTGCGGAGGGCTGTGAAGGACGCTAAACAGACGTACAGGGAGACTGTGGAGCTACAGATGGAGCAGGGGGACACAAGACGCTTGTGGGAGGGGCTGCGGACGATAACAAACTACAAGAGCAGCTCCTCCCCAGCCACGAGTGTGGACGCCTCCCTGGCCAACGAACTGAACTCCTTTTATGCGCGGTTTGAGTCTGGCAACAGCCCCCCTAGCTCGCCGGCTAATTGGAGTTACACCGCTGGGGATGAGCGTGCACTCTCAGTGTCCGTGCACGATGTCAGAAAGGCTCTGATGCGGGTGAACACCAGGAAAGCTGCGGGCCCAGACGGCATATCCGGGCGAGTACTGAAACCTGTGCTAACAAGCTAGCTCCGGTGTTCACTACAATATTCAACATCTCCCTGGCTGAATCAGTGGTGCCGCCCTGCTTCAAGAGGTCCACCGTCATTCCTGTCCCGAAGATCGCCTCTCCTACCTGCCTGAATGACTACCATCTGGTGGCCCTCACCTCGGTGGTCATGAAGTGTTTTGAGAGGCTGATTAAGGATTATATCTGCGCCTCCCTCCCCCGCACCATGGACCCTTTGCAGTTTGCGTACCGGCAGAACAGATCCACGGATGACGCGGTCTCCCAGGTACTGCACACCACGCTCACGCACCTGGATGGCCGGAAGGGGACCTATGTAAGAATGCTGTTCATTGATTACAGTTCAGCTTTCAACACCATAGTCCCCACCAGACTGGCTGTCAAGCTAAAGAAGCTTGGACTGAATACTTCGCTGTGTGCCTGGATCCTGGACTTCCTCACAGCCCGGCCCCAGGTGGTTAGGGTGGGGAAGCACGTCCAGCTCCCTCACCCTGAATACAGGATCCCCACAGAGCTGCATCCTCAGCCCCCTACTGTACTCCCTGTACACACATGACTGTGTGGCCAGGTCCAGCTCCAACACCATCATCAAGTTTGCTGACGACACCGTTGTCGTGGGCCTGATCACCGACTGCGATGAGAAGGCCTACCGCGAGGAGGTGGCTGACCTGTCACTCTGGTGCAGGGACAACAGCCTACACGTGAACGTCAGCAAAATGAAGGAGCTGATTGTGGACTTTAGGCGAGGATTACAATCGAGGACGCACACGCCCTTGGTGATTAATGGGACTTCTGTTGATAGGGTGAGCAGCTTCAAGTACCTGGGAGTCCACATCACAGAGGATTAAACATGGACTTTACAAACAGACACTCTGTTGAGAAAGGCGAGGCAGTGTCTTTACCACCTCGGGCAGCTGAGTAAATTCCGGGTCTCGGTGAGGATCCTCAAGTCCTTCTACTGTGGAGCGGTGGAGAGCATTCTGACAGGCAACGTCACTGCCTGGTTTGGGAACTGTACTGCTCAGGACAGGCGGGCCCTGCAGGTGGTGCGTTCAGCTGAATGTACCACTGGAACTACCCTCCGCTCCCTGCAGGACTTATACACCAGGAGGTGTAGTAGCAGAGCCCGTAGGATCATGAAGGATCCTCACCACCCCAACAACGAACTGGTCCAGCTGCTGCGGTCAGGCAAGCGCCTCTGCAGTCACACAGCGAGAACAGAGAGACTGAGATGGAGTTTTTCCCGCAAGCCATAAGAACTGTCAATGCTGACCTCACCAGGGGTTCTCACTGAGCCACACACATCGGCTCCACTACCTTCTGTACTGTATGTAGCATACTGTACCACATACTGTGTCACTGCTCTGGGTTGTTCGGTGTTACCGTATTGCTGCGCCATACTGTTGTATACTGCTGGATTATCCCACAAACACTACCTCACTATATTCACATGCCACTTTAATGCACATATCTGTATTTACATAATTGCCTATCCCATATACATAAGTCTATCCCATATACGTAAGCCTATTCCCTTTATCTATTCCATTTTATTTAATTTACTTTATTTTATTCTATATATTTTTATTTTATTCTATAAATATTCGACTATTACGTTTTAGGAATCAGTTCGTTCGTTTATTAGAAAGAAATTTTCCTAGGTAGCTAATGTATTCTGTCTAGGACATATTGTGTGTAATCACCGCGTACCGCGTTTTGCATTACATTTCACTGCATTTATATAGATCTGGTGATGAGTGGAGGGAAGGCTGGGGAAGGCTTGATGAATGATGGACCTCAGGTGTGTGGAACGGCACAGGAGGAATGAGTGGCAGTGGGGACCTAGAAGGGATTAGCACCTGGCTACCTGTGCTTGATGCTCTAGGAGGCTAGGACTAGGACTAGGAGGCTGTGGGCGTGACAGATCTGAACTGACGGCCTCATCCCCAAGTCTGAAGTTGTTCACTATTTCTACATCATATATTTACTCCTATATTTATACAACTATATTTATATGTTTATATGTAGTATCGACACATTGTGATGTGGCGCCACCCATTAGCGGCAGCCTGCACAGGCGCTCCTCGTTGATGCATATTTTAGTATTTTTATCCGTTTTATATCACTATGTCAAAACTCATCGGCAGTGATCTCCTACGCCCGCGATGCACTCGTGGATATAAAAATTTCCCTGGAAGATCAACTTTGGGACTTTTTATCTGGGGATCCAGAGTGGCCCCCGGAGATTTTACGCACCAGTACTGAGATCTGAGATCAGCATCTCAACAGCAACACCAATAACAGCAACAACAATAATGGAACCGCTGTGGCATTCGGCACGAGGCGGCATTCGGGTCAGAATGAGGACGCAACCTTACCGTCCACCTCTGCCAAGCATCATTCTTGCTAATGTCCAGTCCCTGGAGAAGAAGATGGATGACATTCGAGCAAGGATTACATTCCAATGGGATACGAGAAACTGTTGCATATTCTGCCTGACGGAGACATGGCTGAACCCACTGGTGCGGATGAAGCCATTCGTCCAACCGAGTCCTTCTCCGTGTTCTGCACCGACAGGTTGGAAGAGTCGGGGAAATCCAAGGGTGGAGACGTCTGCCTCATGATAAACAGCTGCTGGTGTAACTCCAACAACATCATGAATCTCTCCTGCTCCTGCTCACCGAACCTGAAACAGCTGATCATCTCATGCCGTCCATTTTACTCATTCAGCACAGTCATCATTACAGTCGTTTATATTCCATCGCAAGCGGACACCGACACAGCACTATTGGACTTATATGATGTGTTGTGTGGACTTCAAAACAAACATCCTGACGCAGCTGTGGTGGCGACCGGGGACTTTAACAAAGCGACCCTTAAAAATGTTCTGCCTAATTTCGATCAACACATCATGTGTGCCACCAGGGGAGATAGAACTTTGGACCACTGTTACACACCTTACAAGAACGGATACAAGACCGTCTCACTCCCTGCTTCCAGGAAATCGGCCCACGCCACTATTGCTTAAATTTTTGTTTACAAGCCGTGCATCGTGCGTGGAACAGTAGTGACGAGGGACGTAAAGCGATGATTGGACCAATCAGAGGCCAATTTGCAGGACGCTCTTACTGAAGTAGACTGGGACATGTTCCAATCAAGTTCCAGTGACGTCACCGAGTTTACGGAAGTAGCTACGTGCTTCATAGCTATGTTAGCGAATAGCATCGTTCCCACAAGTGCAAGTCGGATATTTCCTAACCAGAAACCGTGGGTCAATAAATCCATCCACGGCGCTCACAATGCTTGCACGGCCACTTACAACGATGGTCTTGTCAGCTGTATCTGGAAATATGGACAGTTACAAAGTGGCGTCGTACAATCTGCGGAGGGCAGTGACACCGCTAAACGGTGTATAAGGACAGAGTGATATGACAGATAGAGCACCGGGACACCAGACGCTTGTGGCAGGGGCTGGGGATTATTACGAACTACAACATCAGCCCCCCCGAGGAATCGCCACCTTACCGCAGTGGAGGGGTTTGTGTGTTCCTGTGGCATTAGCCCCTGGTAGGGTCTCCCAAGGCAGAGTGGACCCACGACCCTCAAAGGACCCTAATGCAATGACAATCAAGGCAATATGGTACCCCTGATTGTTGCGTGTGCTTATGCACCGAAAACCAGTTCAGAGTATTCGTCCTTCTTGGAGTCTCTGGGTGGCGTCCTGGAAGGGGCTCCGTCTAGAGACTCTATGGTTCTACTGGGAGACTTCAACGTTCACTTGGGCAACGATGGAGAAACCTGGAAGGTGGTGATTGGGAGGAACAGCCTCCCTGATCTGAATCCGAGTGGTGCTTTGTTATTGGACTTCTGTGCTAGTCATGGATTGGCCTTAATGAACACCATGTTCGAGCATAGGGTGACTCATAAGTGTACGTGGTACCAGACCACCTTAGGTCAATGATCGATGATCGACTTTGTGGTCATGTCATCAGATCTGCCGCCGTATGTCTTGGACACTCGGGTGAAGAGAGGAGCAGAATTGTCAACTGATCACCGTCTGGTGGTGAGTTGGATCAGATGGCGGGGGAGGCTGCGAGACAGACCTGGTAAACCCAAACGTGTAGTGAGGGTGAACTGGGAATGCCTGGTGGATGCCCGGAGGTCTTCAACTCCCACCTCCGGAAGAATTTTTCACGCATCCCGGGGGAGGTTGGGGACATGGAATCCGAGTGGGTCATGTTCAAAACCTCCGTTGCAGAGGTGGCTGCTAGGAGCTGTGGTCGGAAGGTAGTCGGGCCTGTCGTGGCGGTGAGCCAAGAACCCTTTGGTGGACACCCGCGGTGAAGAAAGCCGTCAAGCTGAAGAAGGAGGCATTTTGGGCTTGGCTGGCCCAGGGGTCTCCCGAGGCAGCAGACAGGTACCGGCAGTCTAAAAGGGCTGCGGCTTTGACGGTCACTGAAGCAAAAACCCGGGTGTGGGAGGAGTTCGGGAAGGCTATGGAGAAGGACTTTCGGTTGGCCTCAAGGAAGTTCTGGAAAACTGTTTGGCGACTCAGAAAGGGAAAGCAGGGCTTGGCTCAGGCTGTGTTCAGCTGGGGAGGAGAATTGCTGACCCGCACTAGGTATATTGTCGGCGATGGAAGGAGCACTTTGAGGAACTCCTGAACCTGATCAATGCGTCCTCAGGGGAAGAGGCAGAGTCTGAAGACTTGGAGGAAGTCTCGTCCTTATGCTTGGCAGAGGTCGCTGAGGTGGTCAAAAAGCTCCAAGATGTCTTCCATCAGCGACGGGAAGTCTGTGAGGTGAGCAGCTATGGAAAAGTAGTGCAGGTAATTGGGATCAGAGTGGCTGCATAGCTGTTGCTCGTTAGTTGGTCTAACATGTTCAAACCCCCATCCCCACACACACACACTCAGGATGGGAGCCCTGTCATGACATTATGTCTTTCTGCTCCTGGCTAATTCCAACTGGCCAACTCTCTACAATAAACTGGTGTTTACAACCCCCCGTCTTCTGTGTCTCTGTGGCCGAGGGCCCTGAAAACACCACTGGGGTGACATGTGGTAGACGACACTGCCACAGTTTTTATCTGTGATTTTGCCACGGATCAGGTCCACTCCTGAACTGTCTGGATCTTGCGCTTCTGTGACTTCCTGTCCTGTGATTTCCTCCTAGATTGTGAGGCCCAGGTATTCTGCCTACTCCAAACCAAGCTTGCACTTCTTTGAGTTTGCTGTTAAACCTACCTTAGTTTTCCCCATGTGGCCCTCCCTGCTCTCACTGTAAATAATAACATCATCCAAAAATGCTGCGGCATACTCACTGTAAGGTTTCAGTACTCTGTCCAGCAGCCTTTGGAATGTGACCAGTGCTCCATCCAACCAAATCGACTTTCAAGCAATGAAATACAATGTTTTTGTTTTACATAAAAGACAGAGAAGAATTTCTTAAGGTTAAATGTTCTTACTAACTGCAATTTAAGATGAGATATAACCAAATGAATAGTCTGTAATCAATGTAATCAACAATGGAACAATGTGAAACCATATTTATTTATATATTTATTTATTTTTAGAAAGTCAATTGGTGTTAGATACAATGTGTTTATTATAACTATCACAATACTGCATGTAAATGAAAGGGTTACCATGTTCAAATGTAAAGCGTAAATAGAAATCATGAGTGAAAGGTTTAGTCTTATGGTGATGGCTATGAGGAAACATTAAATATGGTCTTTTTTAGAAATTGAAATAAAAAGTGTAACCATTTGAAGATTCATTTGGTGGCCAATTCGTTCTTTAATATTTAATGGAGCGTGTCCAGTGCTTTGTGAGAACGTAATTTGATTCATTAAACACATACAGTACATTGCTTTTACCTTATTAGTCCATCAACACTGAGACATGGCACATTCCACACCTTCACCTGATGAGCCCACATCCTGATTTTCCAATAGTTATAGCTCATGTATGAATTGAAAGCCACACTTGATAGATTTATATGATTTATATGATTTTTACAATTTGATTTATCTGAATCCTGGGTGAACATAAATGAGTGAGATAACACGAGACACACATTGATAAACATTGATAGCACCAGTATGCGGTCATTTGAAGTCATTTTACATTAGATGCCACTCGTGTGTTGGTTAAAAAAAAGTTAAGCTTGACACCGTGATCCCCGTCACACAGATAAATTATAGACCAGTTACATTTGTGGGCAGGGTTGCATGACCTCAAAGTTCAGTACGAAACCGCAGCGTGGGGTTCTTCATCTTTTTCAAGTAATCTTTGTCAAAGCGTTCACTCTGAGCAACAGTGAAGTGATTCTTCCAGTCTCCAACCTTCCCTAGAAATCAGGGATGAGTAAAGTCCAATTTAGCAGCCGAAAGAAAAAGAAGAAGAAGAAAGAATATTTATAAACCATAAATGCTGACTGAAATGACAAATCAAATCTGAGCAGATCATTAACTTTGTTTTTTACCTTTTCTCATGAAGGGAGACACCTTAGAGTCCATGAACTGCACCATCGTGTAGTTGGCCATGTTGTCTTTCTTCATGTTATCAAACTGCACTGCACCCCTGATTTGTTCCTTCTTCTCTGCTCTCGGGGTCACACCCAGAAAGGAGCACAGTTTGTCTATCTCCCGCCCTGTATTCTAGGAACACAAAGGAACGCTGAACTCACCAGGGTTCCTCACTGAGACACTCACATAGGCTGCACTACCTTACTGTACTGTATGTAGCATACTGTACTGCATACTGTATCACTGTTCTGGGTTACTGTATACTGTGCTGTATTGCTGCGCCGTACTGTTGCATACGGTACTGTATATCTCTACACACACTACCTCACTTTATTCACATGCCACTTTAATGCACGTATCTGTATATACATAATAGCTTATCCCATATACATAAGTCTATTCCCTTTATTTCTATTTTGTACCCCCACTCTGGATTGCCTTTGAGTTCTTTATTTTATTTAATTCTATATTATTCGACTTACTGCATTACATTTTAGGAATCAGTTAGTTAGTCAAGTAGCAGTTTTTAGGTAGCTATTGTGTTCAGTCTAGAACATATTGTGCGTATTCACTGATTACAATTACATCTAGAGATGCTTCCCCTTCATTCACTTTTGGTAAATGTAGCCTTGGCCAGGAGGAGTTGCTGTCGTCATCAACTCAGACGGTATCCATCGTTCACTGGGTGTTAGGACCCTGAACCGCAACACCCTCCTGATGGTGGGTCGGCAGTTGTGGCCAAGTCACTGCCCATCTACTCCTCCTGGCTTCCAGCTAAGTCCCTCCCTCCTGTTTCATAACCAGCAAGAGGCTCTTTCTGCTGCCTCCCCCATCCTACCAGCTGCTGTCTTTCTCTCCCTCCCTGTCATCCCAATGGCTGTGAGCATTCGCCACACTGACTGGGCAGGGAATCCTCTACAGCCAACTTCAACTGGGAACAGCCATGCCTGCTATCCTTTCCCCCTGCAGTCATGCAAGAGATCCTGGTATATGGCGTTTTCTTTCAAAGGCCTGGTCGCACCCCTCTTCCCATGGGACTGTAAGTTCTATGAGGATGATCTTCTTTGCCTCTTCAGACCACAGTACCACATCCGGCCTCAGGGGTGTCTGGACAACCTGGGGAAACTGCAGTCTCCCTCCCAGGTCCACCTTCATTTCCCACAATCAGGCCTTTTGTAGCAGGCTGTTTCTTGTTGTTGCTGTGGTTGGTGGCTTTTCTCCTTCCTTTACAAACTTAATTGATGGTGTCGTTTTCCCATGTGGTTGGCATTTCTTGCATCTCTCCTGCTCCAGGGTGTTAACGAGTGTTATGAGCACCTTGTCATGGCGCCACCTGTACCTTCCTTGGGTGAGTGCCACTTTACCCCCTGACGAGATATGTGCCATGGTGCCCCTCCTGCCACAAAGCTTGCATAATGGGTCCTATTGTGGTACCTATTGTGTTCAGTCTAGAACATATTGTGCGTAAACACCGGGTGCGTTGCATTGACATTTCACTGCATATATGTATGAAAGTATGTATATGGATGTGACGAATAAACCTCTTGAATCTTGAATCTTGAACCACAGCTCATAATATTATATATACATTAGTGATAGGACTAAAATAATCAACAACAAATACAAAACCTTCTCACCTCAACCATATCTTCAAAGAACATGTAGTGGAGTTTGGAAACACTCTGTTTCTTCTCCCACCAGCCATTCACATGATCGTACCAGGATCCAAACACGGCTAAAAGCACAGAACAGGGCATGGGAGTTAAACATTTGCCCCGGTGGACTGCATTTAAGCAGTTATAAACAGTCATAAATGATGGGAACCAACATTTGAGAAGGGTTGAAAAATAGTTAACATTTACAGAATTGTGTACATCTTGTTATATATGTTCAATTTGTTCGTAAGCCTTCTAATTTGGACTCCTGTTTCGTCTTTAGACTCACTCCTTCCCTCCATGAATCTCTCCAGGTAGCTGCTCCAGTCTCCAGGCTCTGGCTGGATCTGGTTCATGCGGTCAAAGTGGAAATATGATACAGCGTTGTCCTTTGCATTACGAGCCACATACACTATCTAGTGAAGGGGGAATAAAAGACATTGATATGTTACTGTTTTATGTGAACATGTGCATTTTCTTCACACTTCATGGACGATTTGTAAACCATTTAGTCGAGGGCTGTGCAGGTGGCAGAGCTGCAAGACTCTCACTTCAATCTGGTGTTGATTTGTCCATTTAAGGCAAAACTCTGCAGTATATTTTTCGCTGGTTTTGGTCAATTGCTTCATCATTAGTGTGTATGTTTTACAACAATTAACGTAAGCATACTGTACCCTGCAGTTTTGTTCCCAAAAAGACTTGGGCAGTAACTGGACTGGAAGATGAGTTTTGATTAGGCGTGGAGAAGTAGGTAGATTATCAACCAGGTCCGTTCCTATGTGGAAAGGAAATTAGACTTAGCAGGCGATAAACTTTTTTACACTTTTCGAGCTATGTGGATCTGTGTGCCTCATTTTTTTGTTTGAGCATCTGCCCCTCTTAACATCTCTGCATGGACCTGCTCTTGTAGATATTTTAAAGTTATTTATGTTATTTATATTTTTATGAGTTAAAAATGCTGTTTGTCTGACACGCATTTTCTTTTGAACAATAATAACAATACCGTTATAACAAAAGGCATATTGGATCTGACAGTATTATTATAATAATCACTTTCTTGAATCTTGAATCTTGAATCTCTATCTTAAATCTTAATACAAATGTAGGAGCGTGCACATAGTCACATACAGAACACAACACAAAAATGTAGGTTTTCATTTTCACTGTGAATTTATAAAAAATCTAGAGAAATAAAATCAAAGAGCATTTCTGTCAAAATAATTTCATCATGACCATTAAACTGTCTAACCAGCAGCTAATTGAGGGATGGTGATCTCTAGGAAAGGAACTCTCTCGAAGATCGGGAGCGATGTCTGACGTTCAGGATGAGTCTCTCCAAAATACAGAAGATCAAGGATATAAGAGACCCATGTGGTTCCTGAGAAAGAGAGAGGGAGAGAGAGACAGAGAGAGAGAGGGGATGGAAAGGATGTGTTTAAATCAGACCCTTTGATTAAATAGACCCCACTTGATCGGGATCGGGTTCTAAGAGAGAGAGAGAGAGAGAGAGAGAGAGAGAGAGTAAAGAAGAATGAAGAAAAAATGGAAACTGTTACGCTCACTGACTCAGAACGAATGTGAACCCACAAGCACAACACCAAAGCAATCAGGTAAGAAATGAAGCAGGCTCTCTTTAAGCACCCTGAGTCGAGAGACATGGAAGATGGAATGGATGCGGAGAGACCAGGGAAGACCCAGATGAAAAGCTGCTGGGTTGATGATCTTGGATATGGGGAGTGGCCCCTACAAAGCGTGGGACCAGCTTTCTGGACTCAACCCCGACGAGTGAAACCCGCGTAGAAATCCCAGAGTGTAGGCGGGGCTTCGCGACAGTATGCTTATCTCTGATAGCGGTCTGAGGTGCGGAGTAGAGTGGCACGGGCCAGCCGCCAGGTGCGTTGACACTGCTGGATGAAGGCTTGGACAGATGAAATGAGGGCCTCGCATTCCTATTCAGGAAACAGGGGAGGCTGATAGCGCCAGCAACATTGGAATGGCGACAGGCCAGAGCTGGGCAAGGAATTATGGGCGTTTCTACCCATGACCATCACTTAGGATTCTGTGAAACCATGCAGCGTTGTGTGGTTACATTACATTACATTTAGTCATTTAGCAGACGCTTTTATCCAAAGCGACTTACAATTGTTTAAACACCGACGGACGCAGCCATCAGGAGCAATTAGGGGTTAAGTGTCTTGCTCAAGGACACTACAGCATGCTAGCAGGAGGAGCCTGGGATTGAACCAGCAACCTTTAGATTACTAGACGACCAGCTCTACCGCCTGAGCTACCATTCCCTATGATGAGTGTGGTCTCATCTCTTGATTCATCCTCTCTCTCTGGCCATTGAACTGGGGATGGAAACCGTGGAAACCTGCGACCCCCAGCAGACTGCAAAACTCAGTCCAGAAACGAGAAGTAGATTGAGGTCCCAACAGAGGCTCTCAGGGAAATGCCCAGTTGCTCAGCCAGGAGGGAGTCCTTAAAATTAGCTTCAGCTCCAGAGTCAATGAGAACCGATACCATGTAAGATGGCCCGGTCAATCCCAGCTGAGCAAGTAACAGGGGACAGGAGGGTGTGTCGGAGTGGATTGCAAAGCTCACCAGAACCCTCTGGTTGACTGACGAGCCCCTCCTTTTTATGGACAGTTTAATGACATTTAATGACTCCCCTGGTCACCATATACCGTAGTTCTCCCTCCGGTGGCGGTGTCCTTCCATGGACAACAACCTGGTCCTGGCAAGCTGCATTGGCTCTGCTGAGTCACTAGGTGTGCTCAAGGTTGGTACTGACAAGTAAGGAGGAGGCAATGCCAGTGGTCGCGGAATACCTCAGGAATGACTGGTCAGCGCCCTCTCTCGCCTCTGCTCCAGGAGACATCCGTCGATGCAGATGGCCGTTGTTATGAGAGTGTTCAGATCTGCCATAGGATTGCGAGCCACCAGCTCGTCCTTGATAACAGGGAGCCCATTGTAAAATGTGTCGGTCATGCCAATGTGCAATTTTAAAACGTAAAAGCTGTCGGCCAGCGATGAGGAATTCCAATCACTCTCTGCTCCGAGGGTCCGGAACTCAATGGAATCGTCGATAACTTGCTGACTCCCCTGGGGCAGGTTAAAAGGTCCACAAGCAGTCTCACGGCCAGGTGTAGTGTGGTCGAAAACCCCCCGGAGACCGTCTGAGAAGGCTGTCACCGAAGAGCAGAGGTCTGAATGCTTCTCTCACTCGTGACCTCTGGTGGGTTATGTGAAGAGTTGAAGTTCAAAATGTAACGAGCAGAGAGCAAGGAAGGACGGGCAGGTACCTGCGGTTCTGCAGAAGCGCTTTCGGGAGCAGAGAGGTGAGGTTCTGTACTGCAAACGGCACAAACAGGAGTACTGGTAGATGATCATGGTGTGCTGAGGATTCCTGGGGAGCCCCCGCAATGGAGGTTAGTTGTTGGTTGTGTTGGTATAGAGCACTAGCCTGTGCCGCCATCTCACATCTGGGAGTCTCTGAGTTTGCTGGGTTCATTTCTGGCCAGATTGTACTGTTACGCTGACTGACTCAGAACGGATGTGTACCCACAAGCACAACACCAAAAGAATTAGGTAAGAAGTCAAAGTCCCCAAGCTTTTTTCGAAAAAAACAGACTGGGGTCAAAACCAGGAGATCGGTTAGGGAAGGCAAACATATCTGGCAGGGAACAGGCAGAGAATAAGGATCCAGGGAAAGAGGCAAAGGTTCGGATGGAAGGTACGGGAATCAGGAAGTAGTGTGGGAAAGCTCAGCAACAATCTGAAAGGGAAGTGGACTCGCATTTATACTGAAGGACTAACAAGGGAATGAGCTGCAGATGGTGGAAACCAGGTTGAAAAGAAGTGACAGCAAAGCAAAAGGGAGTGGGCAGATCTGAAATGATATGGAGGTTAGTGACATGGCATGAGGAAATGACCATGAAAACAAATACAAATACTGGGAGATTAAGGAGAATTCATGACAGAAACAGCATAACCGCAAACCCTTAACCTTTTCTCCATGAAGAGAAAAAATACAAGATTTTTGACAGACCTGCTTTAGGGTATGTTGCAATGAGGATATCATCTGGTCTGGCCTGAAAGTTTTGAATTTTCACCCAGTTGTCTGTAAAAATGTGGCTCATACAGACTCCGTGGAAATCAAACAACTCTGGCCGAAGTAATGCGTCCATCTAATGTTAAAACAAAAACATATGTTCAGTACATACTATATATCTGCAGGATATCAGTGGGATGAAGCATTATAGATGGAGCTAAGATAGGTCCTTGCATAACTTTGTACGTATGTAATGTTTCTAGGAGTAAAGTGTATCTAATGTTAGGAAACATATAGACAGAAACAGCTCCGAAACACTTTTGTATATACAGTAGTTGCACAAAATATGTAAAAAAAAATAATAAATCCTGAGTAAGCACAAATTACCTTGTTTTTTAAGGGGAAGTGTTTAATAGATCCACAATAGGTCCTTCCGCCAAAGTTTCTTCAGAGTTCGTTAACCCTGTCCTCCTCTCGCTCTGGTATCTTACTCTGTGTGTGTGTGTGTGTGTGTGTGTGTGTGTGTGTGTGTGTGTGTGTGTGTGTGTGTGTGTGTGTGTGTGTGTGTGAGGAATGGTGTTCCCTCCCATTTTCATGTTATCTTCCTTCATTGCCTGGTGGTTACATAATCACTGAATGACCCAAGTTCCAAGGGTCCGGACCCACAAGGGGGCCCCAGAGAGTTGCCAGGTGGGCCTTGAAATGGCTGGGAATATGTCTCTATAAATATAGAAAATAATAAGTATAGAAAATGACTAAAACAATGGAAACAACTAATTAACGAAATAATAATAATAATAATAATAATAATCATAATAATCATAATAATAATAATAATAATAATAATTTCCTAATTTAAAATTGGGTAAACACATTTTTATTTGTGCATTTTTTCCACGAGCAGAAAAGAAAGAAAGAAAGAAAGAGTCTTTATTTGTCACGCAACACACCACACTACAACACATGCTTGCACACACACACACGCACATGCTTTGATGGTGGCCGGTGAAATGGATCCTCTGCTTTTGACCCATCCTGGCTTGTCCTTCCTCTGGGGGCACAGCCAGGAGCAGTGGGCAGCATACGTGGATGCGCCCGGGGACCAGGTGATAATAATAGTCCATCGCTGGTCAGACGATGAGTAGCTCATGATCCAGCAGCTAAGACACCATTCACAGCACATATCTGCGTAAAGCTCTGAAGACAAACTATATGACCCTTGAGGGTGACCCCTTGATCCCCCCAGGTATTGACCGTATTATGAGCAAGTGCTCACACGAACACTGCTGCTGGCTTACGAGCAAAGTTAGCTAAATACATTTTATAATATAGTGCTTATTTTTTTTTTTTTAATTTTATTTTCATGACATTTCTGTTTTTTGAATTTAAATGTATATCTTATTTTTGGAGAAATGGTAACATAAATCAGTGTCGGTCTCAGACTCAAACTCGTAACCCTAGGGTTCTTTTGGGGAACTGCAACGGTTACTCCGAAAATTTACAAAAATGGGTTAAAAATATTGGTTATATAAAATGTTAAAAAATAAATAAAAACATACATACAGCGCATATACAGAACACAATGCATGTGAACTTTCTTTTTTTTCCTCCCAATGCCAGCTAAACAATGATCTTAGACATTACAGAGTACAGTACATTACAAAAAAAAGTAAGTTTGGGAACCACTGACTAAAATAAACTTTATTTTTAGAGCAAACACCTGCCTTATCATTGTAGATAAAAGACAGGCGGGTAAAATTTTATCGTGTCAATCTGGACAGTGAACCATTCTATTGGACACTGAGGGGCCCTTGGCTGCAAAACGGCTGAGCACAGCTGAAGTTGGAGAAAAGGGAAGTAAGAGTGGGGTGTAGTTTATTTACACGTCTTCTTGCATTAACAAGAAGAAAAAGACTTTGAAAATGTACTGTAATGTAAATCAGTTGTAGGGCATAGGTTGAAATCATGAACAACCACTATAAATACTGTATTTTAAAAAAACAAAACAAAAAAAACAGAATCTGTAAGATCTCTTTGTGCGTTCATGCCCCGCCTGTCAAACCGGGACTACATGATGATAAGAGGCTTATGTTGCGGTTCAAAAAACATTTCCGGTTTTTGTGAAACGTATATTCTATTTGTGAAAACAGGAACAAGATTGATTTTACCAAAATAGTAACTTCTTCCTTTTTTTTATATAGGTTTTATAAATCTTGATTATGACAAGCTGATTCAGGATTAAATATGTTTATTCGCTGCATACGATCATACAAGTACGGTGCAGCTAAAAAGCATAAAACAAAGTTTGCATTTTAAATACTCGTCATATATCAAAGCGCTTTTACCGGGGATACGTCGTACGGAAGCCCTAAAAAGCCAAACAATCGGAATGGCTGGCCTCTTTGGGCTTCCGTAGGTAATGATAATGGCCCCTGTGTATATATTTATTATTGTTCCATCAAATTTAATTTGTTGCGTGTTGCTTTTTTGAACATGTTAATCGTTTTCCTGCCACCCCCTTACGACTGGTCTATTGTGGGTCGATATTGTAGATCAAGTAAAAATCAGTAACTACATAACAATAAAAAAACGCTTGAGCCAGTTACTACAACAAAGATGGCGGCGCCCGGATCAACAGCGTTGTGCGACGCACACGTGGAACAAAAGCAAGCGGTAATTCAGCAAGAGTACAATCTATAACGTTGCGCCAATGGCGTCGATGTAGCGACATGTCACTTTTGTATCGGCGTTTATATAATATTAAAAGAAGGCGTTCAGCAGCGATAGCCAATCTGCTAACGTGAGCGTGAAGCCCTACGCACCACCCCATCAAACTGAGTAAAACCTGCGTTTTTTTTTGTCCGAAAGCGTTTGTGGTTGACTTTTTGTGTGTCTATGTGTGTATACGAGACACCGGTTTTTCCTTCGTTGTTTTCTTTCTTCTGACAGCCTTCGGAGCGTTACTGGAAGGGCTCAGGTGTACCGGCCAAGGCTGAAACCAAACATGCGATTGACGGTCAAGAGAGCGGAGAATCTGTTCGACAGGGCGAGAAGAAAACACCAGCGACAGGAACACAGAAAGGGAATCGAAGCGATGGAGAAAAGTTACCATCCAAGGTAAAGGCGTTTATTTCGCGGTGGCCATAAGGTGGTGGCGCCCTCACGTATTCGGGTTGACCTACAAATACTGCTATATGATTAATTATGTCAGTTTTTCGCTGACGTCTTTTATGATTACTCACCTCACGTTGTGTGCCACATTTATTGTCCATCGTCCTTTAGCGGTTTGACCCGTTCCCAGGGTCTGCGCCAGTATCCAAGAAAAAGCTAAAGAAATTCCGTTGGAAAATGAAAAATAAACTGGTAAGTTCCTCATTCTCGTTTCCTTTTCTCTCACCTTTGCAACAGCTTTGTGTCGTGTTGAGCGAGAGTGGTCGTTCCTCAGATCTTTATATTCAAGATGTTTATTTGTCAAATACATAAACATAAGAGCGTACATATATGTAGTGAAGTGACATTGCAACGCACCCGGAAATTATGCACAATATGTGCTAATGTACAATAGCTAACTGACTAACTAAACTAAATGATTCCTGAAATTCAATTAGAAAGTAGAATAAATCTGATAAAAAAGGTAATATACAAAATAGAAATAAAAGGAATAGACTTATGTATATACAGATATGTGCAGTAAAGGTGTGTGTGTGTGTGTGTGTGTGTGTGTGTGTGTGTGTGAGAGAGAGAGAAAAATATAAAGAACAAGAGAACAATCTTTAATTGTCACACAGCACACCACACTACCACACATGCACGCACATGCTTTGGATGGTGGCCGGTGAAATGAGGCCTCTGCGTTTAACCCATCCTGGCTTGTCCTTCCTCCGGGGGCACAGCCAGGAGCAGTGGGCAGTATTCGTGGTAAATGCCACAGATTGTGCATAATCTCTGGGTGTGTTGCAAAGACATTTCACTGCATATATGTATGAAAGTATGTATATGACGAATAAACCTCTTGAATCTTGAAATTCATGAATGTTTTGTATGACAAAGAAGTATTTGCTCCAATCATTCCATCACAGAAAAATAAGAGTTGTATAAATTATTGGGAACTCAAGATTGCCATGACATACAGTATATGTTCTTTACAAGTGTATGTAAACTTTTGACCACCACTGTATCTAACTACAAGACGTAACTCCACCATCTTTGATGTTTATACGTTAAGTAAATTGTGATGCATTGTACAAAAACTGTAATACTTACCTAAAACAAATACACGGGATCCTGTGTATTACTGCCTGCAGCTATATATATAATTATAACTGCAAAGATATAATTATATTATTCGTGGTACGACTACTACCATTAGAGCTATTATCTTTTTACTGTTATTAGGACTGCTGACATAACTGTAATGCCACATTTCTGTAAAGTATTTGTAATATATTTATACAATGTCTATGCACATATTTACTAAATCAGTTTATTATCAGTACGATCATTGCTACGCACTGCCACTCTATGCTATTATAGCATATCTGCCGTATGTCCATATTGGGCTCACTATAGTGAGCTATACCATAACTCTAGTATATTATCTACTATAACTATAGTGCTGCTCTGTGTTAACTTTTGTTTCTAGGTTTGTACATGTGTTATTGGTATTTCATTTTATTTTTTCAAATCTTTTTATTGTCCTGCGCTGTTGTGCTTCTGTTACACCTGCATTTCTCCCTGGTGTTGCCGGTTCTAACCAGGAATTTATTAGTATAGTTCAATGTGATCCATATTACACATGGAGTGGCCTTAACTATTGTCAGTGTCTAACTTTGCTTTTTCCGTATGTTTGCCTTTGTAGCCTTCCAAACGTCTTCCCAAACTGAGGCGTGCCGTAGCTCACTCAGAGGCTGCGTCGGAAATGGCCTCAAATCAAGCAGCACGACATGAACTCCTTCTCCCAGAGGAGGCAGGGTGAGTTCATTCTTCTATTACACACACTTTCCATCTTACTCTGTACTTGGAAAGTTGAAAGGCTGTGTCTCATTATAGACTATTGAAAGGCTCTGCCTGCTATCGATATTGTTCTATCGTTGCTTCAGTTTCCTAGAAGGTGATGAGGATGAAGAGACTTGTACCATTTCTCAGGAAGACATTTCGGCGGCGGTGGATATAACATCTGGGGCAAAGGTTGCGCAAATCATATCCTTGTGGTTGTCGGCATTTACACGATTTTGGTAAAATAAATTGCAGAAACTAATGCTGCTGTGGCTCATTATTTTAGTCAACATTGCCTTTTCTTCTCCTGCTCTTTCAGTATTTCGATCTTAAATTGCCCCAATTTGGACCATATCGCCTTGATTACAGCAAGACGGGACGGTAGGTTGGTGCCTGTCTTTTCCCTGAGTAGTGTACCCTAATGACATATAGGATATTCAATAACAGGAAATTTCATACTTTTGTTTTTGCCATCATTGATTTTACTTAATTTGTTTGTATCAATCAGGAAACTTGTATGGAGGTGGTAATCAATGAACCTCACAAATTATCAGTGAGTCAGTCAATTGTTGGAAATTAGCAGAATGTCTAATAGGTGCTATGTTATCATTTTCACACCGTTTTATTTAGGGTGTATTTTATTTTTTGATCAATATTTGAATCTTAACTATTTCTTGTACCTGCTGTGTGTTGTCTTCCACAGCCAGCTGCTGCTCGGTGGAAAGAGAGGTCACTTAGCCTGCCTGAACTGGCAGACTAAACAGCTCATGTGTGAGATAAATGTGATGGAAACCATCAATGATGTGAAGTGAGTCTCCAATATCTTGTACCCAAAGCCCTCTGATCTCTTTTAGGTTAGTCAAGTCTCTTCTTTGAACTCTATGTATATCTTCCTCCTTTTTGAATTGATTACATCTCCATCTTATTAGGTGGCTCCACAGTGAAGCTATGTATGCGGTAGCTCAGAAGAAATGGTTATATATCTATGACTCCAACGGAACTGAGCTTCATTGTATACGCAAATTCAACGATGTCCTTCGCATGCAGTTCCTCCCCTACCACTTTTTGTTAGCCACAGCGGTAGGTTCACCTATTTATTTTATTTATTTATTATTTTTTTTCCCCCTAAATTTTGTGGGAAATGCATTGCTGGAAAAATTAAAGCTCCATAAGACAATTTTTTTTTTCGTGGACCCCTTTTGACACAATTCTTAAAACCTCTTGTTCAGAGGTGGAAAGGGGTCTGACACTGCCAACTTGTCATACACTGGGATACACCTGTACTTGTCAAAGGTTTAATAAACATGATCTAAAATATTCATGATTGCCATGCTCTATAACCCTATCTGTGTAGCGTGTTCCCTCCATCACCTTTTTCTTTCATCTGGCTCTTGTAATGTGTTGAGTCCTTTTTCGTTTGACCCTTTTTACTCTATTCTTCCACCAGAGTGCCACAGGTTTCTTGCAATACCTTGACATTTCTGTTGGAAAGGAGGTGGCAGCCATCGGCACGAAAGCAGGCCGGCTTGATGTCATGTGTCACAACCCTCAGAACGCCATCGTCCACCTCGGACATCCCAACGGCACCGTCAGCCTCTGGTCCCCCAACCAGAAAGAAGCCCTCGTCAAGATGCTCTGTCATAAGGGTGGCGTACGCTCTCTAACTGTTGACAAGACTGGAACGTGAGTTGCTATATAGTGACATTTAAATTGGTTTTAGAACAGTTGATTTGAGATAATTATTGCACTTAGAGCGAACAAGGGGGAAGTGTTCTGTGATGCTTTAATGTGCTGTCTTCATAGGTATATGGTGACGTCTGGCATGGACAAGAAGCTGAAGGTTTATGACATCAGAGCATTCAAGCCCTTGCAGTCCTACTTCCTGCCCGCTGGCGCCTCCTGTCTGTCACTCAGCCAGAGGGGGCTGCTGTCTGCGGCGACGGGCGACATTGTCCAGGTCACTTTTCCCTCCGCACCATATCATGAATGAATGACATTTCAGCGATAAACTGATGCACCATTACATGACAAAGATTTTGGCATCCAAAATGAGGCATTGACATCTTGGCAAAAACAGGGAAGTGGCAAACAGTGGAATTTTCATGTCAGTCTGATTCACACAGCCAAAATATCTTACTGATGTATTTTATATGATCTCTAACATATCATATATCATGATATAATTGACATAAGTACAGATGCAGGGATAAATTGATACTTAAACCATATGATACAGAAATGAAAATAACCACTATCCCCTTTTGAAAGCAATGCCATTTTCATAATTTTGTCACAATGTATTGTTGTTTATCTTCATGTAGATCTACAGAGATGTGCTGAGTACTCCAGTGACCAAGCCTTACTTGGCAAACCGAGCGCGTGGCGCGGTGTGGGGCCTCCACTTCTGTCCCTTCGAGGACGTCCTTGGTGTCGGCCATGGAGACGGCTTCACCAGCATGCTGGTACCAGGTCTGAATCATTAGGAAGCAATACTCCTATCCTTTATAGACTCACCTACATCTTGTCGACATGTCTGCATGACTGCCTGCCACATAATAGCCTTGTTTGTATGAAATCACACGGACAAGTGTCATGTGAATTGAAGTGTCATTAAATTGAACGTACGGGGAGCTGTGGAGAAGATGGCCAGAGACGAGCTGAACCGGGGGGACTTTGTTCCCGCCCTCTGCGGTGGTCGTCACAATACAGGATGAATGATAATGAATACATCCATGAATTTTGAATTTATTTATAGGCCATTAAATAACCACATTTAAAAAAAAAAAATAAAAATTGGTTTTAGGGCTTCAAATGGCAAGTTCCATAGTTATATAGCCACCCAAGTAAATTTTACCTTAAGCGGCAATATACATATAGATTGATGGCTACTTCTGTTTTCGCTCACAAATCTGTGGCACCCCTCGGCCTAATTTGGGGTCGCAAAGCCTGTCTCGTTTTGATTGAGACTTGCTCACAACCAGCCGCGCGCCGGACTGCAAATGCACCCTGCGTCATCTGAACTGCAAGTGACGCAGAGTGTCACCGTGCGTGTGATGTAGTGGCACTGTGCATGTGACCGGACCTTTTTGTATTTCAATCATAAAGGGTTTGTTTATTGACCCGTAATGCATTTATCTAATGAGCAATTTTTGAGGTTGGAGACACCTGGCATTACTCAATATAATTTTCAATGACCGGTGGGGGGTACTCTGCCTAACCATGCCCACATGCATTTTCATGCTGAACCCACATAAGCATTTCAAGTTAACACTGAAACATTGATTGAAAAGTCTTAATGTCACTCAATACAATAGACCCTTGATTTATTTATCACAAGCTTTATTATATTGTTATCTTTGTTGCATCTCACTAATGGATTTTTATCTTTTTTTATCCTTCATCTGCCTCTGATTAGGTGCTGGTGAACCCAACTTTGACGGGCTGGATGCAAATCCGTATCGCAGTGTAAAGCAGAGGCAGGAATGGGAGGTTAAAGCACTGTTAGAGAAGATTCAGCCCGACCTGATAACGCTTGACCCCGGCCAGCTGGGCCAGGTTGATCGGGCCACTTTTGAGGAAAGACATAAAGACAAGGTGCAAGTTCTGGTAAGTGGATTGTTGGCATGAAACTGATTATGTAATTTTTTAATTAATCTGTTTGAGACATTGATTTAAACATAAAACTAACATATAGCTTTATGTCTTTTTGTTTTCTAGGGCTATGACCCACTTGCCAAGGATAAATTCAAGCCGAGGATGAAGACAAAGGGTCGAAGTTCGGCTGGGCGCGTTGAAAAGCGCAAGAAAAAAGTGGCTCATGAGGACCAGAGAGTAAGTGCTTATAACAACCGGAGTTTGTTGCCAGTTTTATTTTAAAACATTCTTCCCTCCAATATGAAAAGCGATCAGATAATTTCTGCGAACACTAATGTTCTACTACTATCCCCCCTTCACAGGATGTGATCAGGGAAACAGTGGAGAACAGGAAGAAAATGGAAATGGAAAGAAAGGAAAAGAACAAAAAAACAATGTCTGATCAGAGATCTGCCCTAGACAGATTCAAGAAATAGAAAAGAGCCCTTGTGCTAAAAAACGTGGGGAGATTATTTGTGTGTGGCCTTTGAACTTTGCATAAAAGGCCTCTTCTAGCTCCTTTTTTTTTTTTTTTTTTCCCCGGTGATAGAACAGACTGTACAGCAATGCAGCTTGTTCCCCAGCAGAATGCTTCCTGGTGAACTCATCCAGACATGGTTCCTTATTTGTGATGGTTGGAAATGAGGCCAACTATGTCAGCTATATAACCAGTTCTGTCTTATCTGGGCAAATGCATTTGTTCCCCATTGCTGCAAGCATTTTCAATCTATATGGCCAGATTAACTAATTGAAGGTACTTACAGCCAATGCCTGTGCTTTTTAGGGGAGAGGACCTGGCTGAACTTCAGTACATACAAATGTTTTGGTTTTTTTTTTTTTATAAGTGTGTAGAAATAAAATCCTTTCAGCACAAAATAAATATTTTACAAACGAAATGCTATTTTCATGATGCAGTCTCTAATGCACAATGTACTCCTTGGTGAAATGGGGGGAAAAAATGCAGTCAGACCTGATTGTGTTCCATGCCTTCTTGCTTTCTTATCGACCATTGTGGCGCTTAGTACTATTGTATGACCGAGTGGAAATTATCTCCTCATGCTCATTACTTGCAACTATTTAATTATCCAATGTTCTGTGTATTTTTATTAGACTTTTCAATCAAGGAAATTGTTAAATTTTCAAAACATGGCAAAGTTTGCTCATCTTTACCCCAGCACAAAAGTAATCTGCAGCACCTGTGGGTAGTCTGTGGTCACAGTCACTGCCAACGATCATGTATCTATGCAGGTTAGCTGCGATGATGCTAACGATAAATAAGAGGAAGGTGGAAGTACTAGTCTCGAAGCAGGCCACAAGATATGTTGCATCATCTTTGTCTTGTAAGTATCTCGCAATTGGCTGATTAGAAAATAATTTAAACATTACATTAACTGCCAATAAACCAAACATACACTCTGGCTATTTGGAATGCATTTGTATTTGAATCCTACATTTTAAGCTGATTCAGATAACCAAGCTGATACTTGAAATCTAAGACTTGAATGTTGGTTTTGGTACAATATGATATATGGCCCATAATCAAATGTTCTCAATCTGTCACAAAGGTTGCATTTAAAGCCTACTTTTTTTTTATAGTTGTTGAGATCACATTTTGGATAATTAAAATCTTCAATTCATTTGGGCCGTAATCTATATTAAGTGCTCATCACAAGTTATCTGATGCCAAACCGTCATTATATTAGGCATAATTGCTTAATATGTTTACTCAGCTGTCTAGAACACATTTAGAATGAGGCATAATGAGAGGTTTTCACATTTTGGTCAACTTGTAAATGTTAAATAATACACGTGACCGTCCCTTAATCCCTGACTATTCAATTACTAAAATGTAATTAGATTCATTCTCTGGATCAGTTAGAGGGTTATTGTTTCACCCAGCAAACATGTTTCTAGGGTCGATGTGTTTCTCTAATATCCAACATGTCGATGTCACACAGATAGCATCTGTTGGACTCCTACAGTCTTGGTATCGCCACGTTACAGTAACATGAGAACGAAAGAACGATGACACTTTTTGTTTAGAACAAGTAATTTTTTTCTGTTTGACGCACAGTGGAGTGGGGAATCCCGAATGACAGAACCAAAGGAAAACAACACACATAAATTACTTGCGCTAAAATCTGGGTGACTTTTATCGGTACAAATGGGAAACAGATATATATAGATATTATACAGATATATATAATGAAGAAAATGTGTGGTTGAATTGTGATGGAATTTATTCAGACGTTTCCTGAGTGTTCAGACACATCTGGTTTCTCGTGCTGCAGCCCTCACTCCTCTTAACCCTTCAGCTGCTAATCTCCCTCTGGCACAAAAGACAACTTAATGTACAAACTCCACCAGCCACATATTTTTCAAGTGGATCAGAAGCAGGGTGTCGAAACGCACAATACTTGGAAGTTTTTTCATCCATTTTGTATTTGTTACTGAAGTTAATAATTAGTTTTTCGTTTACTTTCTGAGTGTTTCTATGTATCAGGAAGTGAAACCTACTATAATACATGTGATACTTTGTGAGCACTACATGCATTTATTACTTGTACTTAATATGTTAATATCTACATTTGAAGCAAGTCTGGCTGGATTTTACTATGTATGCCTTAGCTGTAGCCTTTGCTTTGGTGTTACAATTAAATAACATTTAGTTTTAGCTCATCTTCAGTGCACTGACCATATGACAAATGATCACATTGCTCATTATATTGTAGCTGCAGTGTGTGTTTGTGCAATTAAAAAGTAAACTGTAACAGTCCCTAAAACGCCGCCTGCTAAACACGCTTATTATTATTTTGGTACTGACAGAAAATGCATTTTGAAAATGAACATTAGTACATTCAAATGTAAAAAGAAGAAAACAAGCTATAAAAATAGTAACATTTTCTTAGTGCACACAGTATTGCTGGACAGCCAGAGAATTGCTTGTGCTATTCACAGTAGTAAAGCAAGGCACAGGCCATAACAGTCCAACCTTCCTTTCGAGCCGGTAGGGTGGGGGACTCTCAAAGTCCCAGTTCCATCCCCAAAGCCGTCCCAAGCATGGCCCTGACTTTGCAAACTCCCAGAGAAGCACGTACGCCCAACCACGAGCAGGCGGGCGAGGAGTGGACATCAGCCCAGTAGCGCAGCATCTCCCTGGGTGGGATGTGGTGGATGGAGACCATGGCCTGATAGCAGCATCGCCCATAGGGAACAGCTGGTCCACCTGAGAACAATGGACAGTGTGAAGGCAGGACCCCGGCCGAATGGGCACACAAACCCACAAATACATCCTCGGGGGGCAGAGGGGTGGACAGAGGTGAGGCGGCAGCCGCCAGAGAGATTTTGAGCTGAGCGGAGCGGGAGAGGACATAGGCCGTGCCGCTGCAATAGTCTGGGAAGACAGCAGGAGGGTAGGCCCCTGCAGGGAGGTAATGCTTGCTGTCTGGGTCGCGGTCCGGGGCCACGTGGAGGTGCACCCGGCCCAGGTAGAGGTCGCCCTGTTCGTAGGGATTGCGGCTCCTGTTCAGGAAGTGCAGCAGGGCACTTGGGTTGAATAAGACGTCATCGTCCACTTTTGCCATGAAGTGGGCCTGGGGGCAGAACCGGCGGGCCCACCCCAGCAACGACAGGGTCTTCAAGGTGAGGTTGGAGTACGTGTCGACAAAACGCCCCTGGATCAGGTCGCCTCTCTCCCGGGCCTCCTCTATCAACAACTTGGACAGTCCAGGGTCCGACACCACGCCGACCATGAACAGGGTCATAACCCGGAGACCCCTCACCTCCACCTCCCCGCCCCAAGTGTCCCTTATGGCCTGGCGGGCCCTGTGGTTGGGAGGGGCTGACATGACCATGATGATGAGATAGGGCTTGGCCCGCTGGCAAACCAGAGGGCTGGGCATGAGCAGGAACTCCTCGGGTCTGGTGGGGGGGACGCTCTGAGGAGGGATGACCCCGGGGTGGGGCTCGACCACGGTGTTCATGCTCATGGAGGTGACCCAGGACTCAATGGAGTCCACAAACAGCAGAGCCAGGAGCGCAGCGGTCAGCGTCACCAGGCAGAGGAGAGGCGCGACCGCAACCCGGCCGCCCCGCTTCCCAAAGCAGGACTTGAGCATCCACAGCCCCCGTCCCACCATGGCTGCCGGGCCAATCGCGGTTTAAGAAGGGAAGCGAGACTCACCTCGTTCTCGGTCTCTGTTTTTCTCTCCTTGCCTATAAAGAAGCTCCTGCCATTATGTCCGCGTCTGTCCTGTGTCTCTCTGCCCTTTATTTTGGGACACAAAGCGGAACCCTCCTCATTCGGATCCCTCCGTGATGATGGGGATGGGGAGGCTGGTTCGGTGGTCCTCCGTGCTGCCGCATCACACTGTGCCAGGCTCGTGGCGCTTCATTTCGCACACGCCACCGCGACGATATCTGCCCTTCTCCCCAAAGCGCAAATGTCCAAATACGAGAGAGAAATGTGCGCGACTCCTCCGAGCAGGACGACGACAATGATGATGGACCGGATCGTGCAGAAACGCTTGCAGTTTCGGCTTTTTGGGGCAGCGCTTCCCTTATAAAGCGATGCAAACATGCCCGTGGAGACGTGTGTGTGGTCTATGCTCAAACGTCTGCGATTAATATATAGAACATGCTTTACAACGGGGAAGATGCATATTCCACTGTATAATATAATATAATATAATATAATATAATATAGATTCAAGATTCAAGATTTTTATTTGTCACATACATATACATACTTCCATACATATATGCAGTGAAATGTAATGCAACGCACCCGGTGATAGCACACAATATGTCCTAGGAAAAAATAGAAAATAAAATAACAAGTAGAAAATTCCTTTCTAATAGACCGACTAACTGACTCCTAAAACGTAATACAGTAAGTGGAATACTTATAGAATAAGATAAAAAAAAAAATATAGAATAAAATACAATAAAAATACAATAAAAATGAATTGAAATAAAATGGAATAGATAGAATAACCGGAGCGCCGGCGCAGGCGACCGCTAGGGGCGGCGCCACTATCGCCACTGAAATATAATATATATAATATAATATAATATAATATAATATAATGGAATTGGATGGGATGAAATGGAATATAATATAATATAATATAATATAATATAATATAATATAATATAATATAATATAATATAATATAATGGAATTGGATGGGATGGAATGGAATATAATATAATATAATATAATATAATATAATATAATATAATATGATATAATATAATATAATATGATATAATATAATATAATATAATATAATATAATATAATATAATATAATGGAATTGGATGGGATGAAATGGAATATAATATAATATAATATAATATAATATAATATAATATAATATAATATAATATAATATAATATAATATAATATAATATAATATAATGGAATTGGATGGGATGGAATGGAATATAATATGATATAATATAATATAATATAATATAATATAATATAATATAATATAATGGAATTGGATGGGATGGAGTGGAATGGAATATAATATGATATAATATAATATAATGTAATGTAATGTAATGTAATGTAATATAATGTAATGTAATAGAATAGAATACAATACAATACAATAATATAATATAATATAATATAATATAATATAATATAATATAATATAATATAACAATTACAACAACAACAACAATAATAATAATAATAATAATAATAATAATAATAATAATAATAATAATAAATATAGCTGCAACAAATTCTCGAGTTCCCATGGAACGTAGTATCAGTTTGTGTAGTCTTGCCTCTATACGTCACCATTACATCTCAAATTAGTTACATTTTCAGAGTTTCCTTTGAACACAGCACCGACTCACGTAATGACGCGGTGAGTCCAGGCGACACAGAGAATTATCAACACAAGCTGATACAGGTTTTTCCTGTTATGACTCAACTTGTCTGCCTCACGATGTTTCTGTGGAAGGAAATCACTCCTTGTGGAAATTCCCAACAACACTTTTTAATTTAAACGGATTAAACACTGCATTGTCCCTCTGAAACGTTTCATGAACTTTTTAAACTTTTGGGACTAAAATAAAACAGACACGATTCAGACCATTTGCTCATGAGCCGCAAGCAAACTCCATGTGTGAGGTTACAAACACAGAGTAGGTTTTGAACTGTTTTTGACTCCTACAGTTTGCGTGTAAGGACCGGCTCAAATGCCGCAAAATAAGGACAGACACGGCACCGGGTTCGATGAACAGAACGCGTTTATATTTGCAAAAAGGGAAAAGATGATGTCACAAAGTTATTTACTTCACCAATTCATCTCTCTTCACCACCCGATCGGACGTTTTAGAAACATTGGTTTGTCGGTGATGTGCGAACGTTCGGCCACATCTGGTCAAATTTCATCATTTTCCCCCACTAAATGCTGCTCCATATGTGGATCGATTGGGATGAAACTTGAACCAGGAGATGTCTGCGACATCGCAGTTCTAACACCTCAACCGTGTCCGTAGCTGCAGTGGTGGTCCTGTTCCAGCCACCTTTAACCTGAAATGTGCCAAGGAGAAGAAAAATAATAGAAATCCGAACAATAACAATATTGTACCATCCCTAATAATAACAATAATAATAATAATAATAATAATAATAATAATAATAATAATAATATATGCTATGTTGTAATTACAGAGCCCAATTTTATAATGGTGTTGATCAGATGATGCTGAAACCAAATGTTGGTGCAGTGGGACAAAGCACAGAAAGATGACCTCTAGTCTCAAAGGGGAACGCGCACACCCCCCGCGGTGCAAAAGGACACGCCCTGTGTCAGGAAGCCATAATAATATTATAAACCTGCGCATATCCCTTTGTCTTTGCTTTACATTTGCGCTGATCACATCCAATTCGATAGATCGTGCGTCAAAATGCTCGAAATGTGCAAAATGCGCTCGGGCTTTATTCAATTAAATGGGCTTGAAAAGACAATAACTATTTCTGATCAAACAAAGAAAGAAACAAAAAAAAAAAAAATAGACATTGATCGATAATCGACGGTCAATGCCGGTCTGAAGAGGGATTTAGGGCTTTCACCGACATCTGATGGTCGTTCTGCGCCAATGCACCTTTTATTACCCATTTAAACATAACGGTTTTGGTTCAAGTTCAAGTTCAAGAGATTATTTGTCACATACATATACATACGTTCATACATATATGCAGTGAAATGTCATGACACCCGGTGATTACGCACAATAAGCTCTATAAATACTAAAAAATACCAAAATGTGCGTAATCGACACAAGGTGCTCGCGCAGGCAGCCGCAAGGGGAGGCGCCACAATCGCGATTCTGGGTCCTATAATTATATAATAGAATTAATTGACTGTGTTGTATTAAACATGGATATAAAACAAGTTATAGATGGTAGAAAATGTATTAATATTCATCACAATCAAGACAGTCACTACTTCTGCATGGGAGCTTTGTGAAATGGATTTGGACTTAGTGATACTAACATACGATTTTTTTTTGACCAGCCTTAAATTTTTTTTTTTTTATTAGGCTGAATTAAAAATGTCTAGAATTTTACATATATTTTTAATGACCGTCTTCTCCTGATTTTACCATATTGTGCGTGTTTTTCCTTTTTTTTGTTGATTTTTGCTGTGGTTTTCGCTGCTTCAACGCTTCTTTCCTCAGTAGCTTGAGTCAACATCAAGTACATATTTGCTGAATTTGAAAATGAAGCCAAAGATTGTCAATATGGCAAACTAATTTATATCACAATATTTTAAGATTTTTGATGCTGACATATGTGTATTTTGGAAAATCCTGTATAAAAGCCCATTTCATTCCACTCAACTGTCTCCTTTTTTTACTTGAATAGCATTTCTGTTCAGACTCAACTCTAAAAATGAGAATTGTATTCCACACAATCTCTCCTTCACGCACATCAACGCATTTTACCAAGTTAGAAAACATTTGGCATAATATCAATGAATTTGTCAAGGAATATGTGCAAATACAAACCATCTTTTTAAATACCAGAGAATAGACCAAATAAATGATGGGACCATCTTTTCATAATATCTCACTGTGCACAGCTTACTGTATTGAGGCACTACAAAACAACAACAACAACAATATAACATCACCAATTTAACAACAACAATACAACAACATCACAATATAACAACAACAATACAACAACGACACCGCAACAACAATACAACAAAAACACAACAGCAACAATACAACGACAACAACTATACAATAATACAACAATATAGCTACAATATCACAACAATATAACAACAATATAACAACAACAATACAACAACAACACTACAACAACAATACAACAGCAACAATACAACAACAACAATACAACAATATAACAACAACAATACAACAATATAACAACAACAATACAACAATATAGCAACAACAATATAACAACACAACAACAATACAACAACAACAACAGCAACAACAACAACAGCAACAACAACAGCAAGCAGGTACACTGCTTGAATAGTAATGACTTGATCAAACCTTATTATTTGTTGTGCATGACGTCGTGCGTATTATGGTGTTTTAAGACGTGGATTTTGTCTTATCAGTGATTTAAAATCAGTTTGGAAATGACTTGAAATGTGGACTAAGGTGGAAGAAGAGCGGCAGTGGTGGTGGTGGTGTTGTCATGTTGTGATAACCTGGTTCAACAGTGCACCGCCGGGCAGACACGGTGACGTCATGCTGTCTGGCTTGCGCTCGTGCTGTGGAGAGGCTCGCCGGGCGCGAGCGCAGGAGGAGAAGAAAAAAGCCGACCTCAGCGCGCGCCTGGCGGAGCGGGGTCACGAACTATGACCTTTAACAGGAGAAAAACAAAACGATATTTTATAAAAATACCGACAATTATTAACACGTGAGCCCGGCCGAAGTCGCAGAGGTAAGTCGGATCCTTCTGGAATCAAAACAATTGAAAGCTCGTTATGATACCGGGCGATAAAATAGCTCGTTAGCCTCCCCGGCTAGCTCGTTAGCCTCCCCAGCTAGCTTTTAGCCCCGATGGAGGTGGCTGCTGGTCGGGGAGCAGGCTCTGCGTCCCCCGCTTCCCTGAAGCCCCGGGTCACGCGATTGGGCTTTCGGGGATACACTCGAAAATGTATAATGCTGTCCTTTATCGACCCGTTCAGTATCGAAGCCCCCATACTTAGCGGAAAGAATCAATTGGTTGGAGACGGGGCAGAGCAACCGAAGCCCGGGTTGGCGTCTCCTTGCGTTAGCACAGCAGCTAACACGCGCGTAGCGGGCAACAGCAGCACAGACGCCGGAGTTAGCACAGCAGCTAACATCAGCGCGATGCAGTTCAGATGAACTGGACCCTTTTACCTTTGCCTTCTGGGGGCTTTGGTTTCTGATTTGAGAAACGCCACCAACAACGCCATGACTCTAACTACTTCATTTCACGTTCTGCAAGTACACTGTCACGGGTCTACTGAGATTCTGAATAAAATATTGCAATACACTCTTTATTGGATGGTTTCCAGGTTCTCCATTTTGTGGTGTTTTGTTGTATTTGGAAGGTTTTTTTTTTTTTTTATAGATTTGTCGTTTGCCAAGGGAGGGAGAAGCCTTTTGTTCATTCCGCCCAATGCGCCAACTTGAAACCTGATTCCAATAATATCCCACACATCGCAATATTTCAACGAATGCTCACGGTCTTCAAATATCAACAATATGCATTTTTGCTTTGCTCTCATCCTGCATGCTATTTGTTACCACAGTTCTAGTTCCTAACTACATTATTTGCAAGTCTAAGTAGGTAAAGCATTTATCTAGCATGCCGCTATAAACTTATAAACTGCCATACACACACCGAAGCATTAAAAGAGTTAAAGTTACGGTACAGTAGAAGTTACGGTAGCACTTCACAAAAAATACTATAAACTCAAATAAATAAAAAACATAAAAAGAATAGAAAATTCGTCTTCAGATTTGGTTCGTCTGGTATGTTGAAGGAGAGTGTTACAGAGAGATGGAGCTATAACACTAAAAAGTCTTAGGTCTTAAACCTTAATATCGGTATTTTGATCACGACTACTGTATATTTAAGGAATATTTTGACTGTCAATCAAGAGACGAGGCGTTATCAAACAGTCCTTATGATTTGGTACAGGGGTTTATTTAAGCTTCTGAAGCTAAATTATTTCCTTGAGATCGGGATGTTTAAGAGTGACTGTTCTTTACCCAAATGTTGAACATGTTTTAAGATTCTGGCTCGACAAAACTGTTGTGCCACGCAGTACCATAAAAATACTATATTCTACAAGTCCTCTAATCTAAGGCGTTTCACTGCAAATATGTATGAAAGTGTGTATATGTATGTGACGAATAAACCTCTTGAATCTTTCCAAGATTTCCACCTCTGAAGCTGATATGTCTTTGCCATTCCTACGAACAGATCTCACTCACGACCTTAAGTAACCATGACGACCAAACTGAAGCTACTTCCCCATCAGACAGTGTCATTTGAGTGAGTGGCCGAGGTAAAAGCAGAAAATGGAAAAAATATTTAACCTGTCGCATGTTTTGTTCCTCAAGAATACAGTGATATGCACTTGGACTGGCACCATGTAATACGTAGAATTTTGGTGTACCGTCATTCAATGGTGCAGATCCTACCACTTTTTTTTTCTGATATTTTTTGTGTTATTAAATATTCTTCTTTGTGTTTGTGTCAGTGTAATGGGTTTTACATTAAAGAAAGCCTGTGTGTGTGTGTGTGTGTGTGTGCGTGTGCGTGTGCGTGCGTGCGTGGATGCAATTTTTTCTTTTCAGGTTCAATGATGAGCAGGTCCCCAAAATATTTTAAGGTAATTTCTACTGAGTCCAGTACGTCACCTGCACGAATACAGGTAATCGATGTAGACAGAAGACAGCTTGTTTTCATACATGGAGAGATGAGAGATTTGCATAAGAAATAGTTTGTTGCTTATTGTAACACAGATGTCAGATATTCTGTCTTTAATCTTAAATTTTTTCTTCACTGCTGCGTCTCTTTCTTTTTATATCATTATCTCTTCCTCACCTTTAATACCTCTCTGTCTTTTCTCTGGTATCAGATTGTAACAGAGCAGCAAACTGGTCAGAAGATCCAGTTAGTGACAGCAATGAACCCGTCCAGTGCTCCCAAGCAGCAGTTCATCCTGACCACAGCTGATGGCTCTGGAGCAGGCAAGGTGATCCTGTCCTCCCCAGACAGCCGCAACACTAAGCAACTCATCTTTACCGCAGCAGACAACCTGATGCCTGGCAGGATACAGGTTTGTTTGCACACCGGCTCAGTGAAAACTGAAAACTATTCCGTGGCACCTTATAATCAACTCAGCTTTAATCATAGTAGTCTTGTTTAAGTCAGTATGAAGGCTCAAGAGAACACAGCATCGACGTCTGTAAACAGCGACGACTGCCATGACAGAAAAAAAAAGTCTCTACGTAGTAACAAGCCTTCATAGAAAATGTTACAATACATTTTGATGCAATTGTTTGTGATTTTTTTATTTTTTATTTTAACAACATAATATTCCCCTTCCCCTACCATATATATTTGTGGGTCTGTAATACCATCTGAAGCTCCCTGGTTGTTAATAATTTTGTCCACAAAGCACAACTTTGTTTTGTAATAAACCCAACTACAATGTCATGCACTGACCCCCACCACCACCTGGTAGTAATAGATATCTCCTTTCAGTGCTATCATAATGTGATTAAAATCCAGAGTAACATTAATGAGAAGGTCGGGCGTAAATGTATCCTTTGTTTTCCAGATTGTCACTGATGCCATGTCAATGGAGCGGTTACTAGGGCAGGCAGGGGATCTGAGCCGAACACAGCCAGTGGAATACTGTGTGGTTTGTGGAGACAAGGCCTCAGGTACTTAATCTACAGTACAGCAACAAGGCTATGCATGACCAAATCACTCAAAATAAAATGATGAAATCAATAAATCAACATTATAATTATTATTAGAGATATTTCATATTTCACTCGTACTTCCTTATAAAACTCACTATTTCCAAATCCCCTCTTTTATGGTAATTGTCTTCTCCTAATAACACTTTCTTTAAGATGTAATTCGGAACACTGATTACCCCAAAGAGGTTTTTTGCAATAAAACAAGACTTTTCATGACTCTTTTCAGTAGTTTATTATTTGTTTATTTAATCATCATTTAATTCCAGCCATAACGTAGCCAACAACATATATGTACCGCAGAAATTGCACCATCATGCATGCACCCACACACATGCATGTACAGAGTGACACATCTCTACTAGCTCTCTCTTTTTTCAGGGCGTCACTACGGAGCGGTCAGCTGTGAGGGCTGTAAAGGCTTCTTCAAGAGGAGCGTGAGGAAGAGCCTGACCTACAGTTGCCGCAGTAAACAGGACTGTGTCATCAATAAACACCACCGCAACCGCTGTCAGTTCTGTCGCCTAAGGAAGTGCCTTGAAATGGGGATGAAGATGGAGTGTGAGTTTGGCCCCATCCCATCGTCCTCAACATCCTTGTTTAATTTTTTTGAATTGCTGATTAAAATGTTGACATACTTGGTAGAGTGACCACGCTCATTTACAATTCCCCTAAAGTATCACACTGTGCTTTGCTCCCTATTAAAACAATAGCTAAAATAACTTAGTCAATTCACGGACTTAAGTCAAATACTGTTTTTTTAATTCCTCAGCTGTGCAGAGCGAGCGGAAGCCTATCGATTTGGCGCCTAGAGAGAAGCACATGAACTGCGCTGCCTCCACTCAAAAGATCTACATTCGCAAGGACCTGAACAGCCCGCTCATCGCCACCCCGACCTTCATCTCAGACAATGAAACTGAAGGCTCCAGGTTAGTGACAGACGGGCATCCAAACAAACTTCATAGATAAAGCATTCAGGGTTTGTGTAGGAATGTTCTTTTTTGTTTGTTTGCTTTTTTTACACACCACAGGTGTGTATTGTTATTATAATAATAAGTAATTAATAATAATGATATATAATTATAATAAGGGCTGATACTATTTCCCTTTTATGTTGGCTATAAGATGTCTTATAAAAATATAATAAAGGGCATTATAACTTGAAACAAGCGCAAGTTTTGCACTTTGGTACCAAGCTGTGCAGAGTTTCAACGTATGTAAATCACCCTCCTATTACCTGAAATCGGCTGTTACTGTGTTCATGTCAACCTATTGTTTTTTTTTTTTTATGTTTGTTTGTTTTTTTGATCATGTCCAGATCCAGTCTGTTGGACCAAGGCATGCTAGTTAACATCCAGCAACCTGTCATCCAGACAGATGGAGCATTGTTGCTGGCCACAGACGCTAAGGTATTGGTTTTAGCTTTATCTGTTTCAACTTATTCATAGGCCTCTCAACACAACAAATGGAAAAAACTGAAGTACTAAAAGGCGTGTCCTGCAAATGTTAGTGTTTGGTGTGACACGTGAGAATCACATCAGAAGGTCAGCAAATGCCCCCCTGTCTACTCGATTGTGGAGGTGTGTAAGGCCACTGCATTCCTAAGCATTGCATGAAACAAACAAAATGATCATAGTATTATGTCATGTAGATTTTATTGTGGATATAGGAGTGATTCCTGACAAAAGGACTATGGAATGTTTGAACTGGGTTGTAAGCAATACAACACCCCACACGGGTATTTTCAAAGCAGCCCAATTTAGCAAGAAAACAGCAAAGCATACAAAGGTAATCAAATACTTATTCAACATCACAGTTCACTGGAGAACTGATTCATATTTTTTTGTTTATGACACACATCATGTTTTCTTTGGTGTAATTCTGAGCCAATGAGACACAGTAAAGGGTCCTGCCCAATGGAGGACACTTGAATACCACTTTAATGCCAACAGATTGTCCTCACTGAATCTAACACCAAGAGGGAGACATTTTCTTTCTTTCACTGTCCTCACTACTGCTACGTGGTAGTCTGCTTTACTGGTGACCTGTCTGGGCATTGACATGTTATGTTATAGAGTTGCACGATTTCAAAACTGCTCTCGAGAGATTTTAGGCCTGCATTTGAAACATTACATATATGAAAAAATGCATGCCTATAAACCTTTTATTTCTATATTCTGAAAGGTTTATCTTTCTTTTGCACTGTAACTAAAAAACAACACACTACTTATATCTTCAAGTACCGTATTCAATTTCCCTGTTGACGGCCTTTCCTGTTTGCGGTTTTTCCTCATCAGATGGAGTCCATGCAGGGCGACCTGGGCACGCTAGCCAATGTGGTGACATCACTAGCCAACCTGAGCGATTCAATAAATGGAGATAGCGCTTCGGACGACCAACAGGAGGAACAGTCTGCGAGCGAGATAACACGGTCAGTCAAGTGTGAAGTCATGGAAAACGACTCCATTTCAGCATCCATGTTCAGTGTGTGTATGAGTGGAGGTTTTTGTTGTTGTTCTTGTGCAGTGCCTTTGACACCCTGGCCAAAGCCCTGAACCCCCCGGAAGCAGGGCTGGGACGCAGCCATGTGGAGAAGGTGCAGTGTGTCGCTGGCGCCACCATCCAGCTCATCAGTCAAGACCAGGAGACTCCCATCATCGAGGTGGAGGGGCCGCTGCTAACGGATGCACATATCGGCTTTAAGGTGACTGCTCAAATGACTTGCAGCCCCTTTTTCGATAAGGTCTTGAAAGCAATACAAGGTCAGTGTTGACAACCCTCATTTCTATTTTTCTCTGCGTGTCTTGTTTTCCTTTCAGCTGTCGATGCCAAGCCCACTGCCAGAGTATCTGAATGTACACTACATCTGTGAGTCTGCGTCGCGTCTCCTCTTTCTCTCCATGCACTGGGCACGCTCCATTCCTGCCTTCTCAGCTCTAGGGTGAGAACGCTTTTTGGCACGATGGTACTTAAGTGATACTTTTGGTTCAAACAACACAAGCTCTTTTGTGTTTGTACAATGTTGTAAGTGCTAAAAGAAAGCAGCCTATTATACAGGTACATCTCATAAAATTAGAATATCATGATAAAGTTCAATATTTTTTGTCACTCATTTCAGAGTGAAATATTTCAGGCCTTTATTTCTTGAAATTTTGGTGATTGTGGCTATAGATAAAGAAAACCCAAAATTCAGTGTCTCAGAAAATTAGAATATTGTGAAAAAGTACAATATTGGAAAGTGATGGTGTCACACGCTAGTCAGCTAATTAACTCCAAACACCTTCAAAGGTTTCCTGAGCCTTGAAATGGTCTCTCAGGTCGTTTCTCAATACCAAGTATGCGAAGTCCGGACATGCGGACTTGGTAGTTCAGACTTGGCAAGTTCGACTTGGGAGTACAGACTCCCGGGGACGGGAGGACGCAGGACGGTCATGGTGCGAAATGCATTCTGAGATACTTGGCTGTCCCAGTCCACACAAGTCACCACCGATGCATCCTCCATAAAATGGGCGGAGCAAGTCCTCATCCGGGCATTTGCACTGGACTTGCCTTAATCCGGACTTTGAATTGGAGCAGTACTTGGGCTGCGACTGATGACATTTCACAAGTCCACAAGAACACAAGTACAGACAAGAACACAGATTGAGAAAAGGCCTTCAGTCTGGGTCAGTAGACTACACAATCATGGGGAAGACTGCTGACTTGACAGAAGTCCAGACATTGACACTCTCCACAAGGAGGGTAAGCCACAAAAGGTCATTGCTAAAGAAGCTGGTTGTTCACAGAGTGCTGTATCCAAGCACATTCAAAGAAAGTTGAGTGGAAGGAAAAAGTGTGGTAGGAAAGGTGCACCAGCAAAAGGGATAACCGCAGCCTTGAGAGGATTGTCAAGCAAAATCCATTCAAGAATTTGGGGGAGCTTACCAAGGAGTGGACTGAGGCTGGAGTCAGCACATCAAGAGCCACTAAGCACAGACGAATCCTAGGCATGGGCTACAACTGTCGCATTCTTCATGTCAACCCACTCCTGAACCAGAGACAACGTCAGAAGCATCTTACCTGGGCTGTGGAGAAAAAGAACTGGACTGTTGCTTAGTGGTCCCAAGTCCTCGGATGGAAGTACATTTTCCATGTCATTTGGAAATCAAGGTCCCAGAGTCTGGAGGAAAAGTGGAGAGGCACAGAATCCACATTGCTTGAAGTCCAGTGTGAAGTTTCCACAGTCAGTGATGATTTGGGCTGCCCTGTCATCTGCTGGTGTTGGTCCACTGTGTTTTCTGAAGTCCACTGTCAACACACCCATCTACCAGGAAATTTTAGAGCACTTCATGCTTCCTTCTGCTGACAAGCATGATGGAGATGCTGATTTCATTTTCCAACAGGACTTGGCACCTGCCCACACTGCCAAAGGTTCCAAAAGCTGGTTCAATGACCATGGTGTTACTGTGCTTGATTGGCCAGCAAACTCGCCTGATCTGAACCCCATAGAGAATCTTATGAGGTATTGTCAAGAGGAAGATGAGAGACACCAGACCCAACAATGCAGATGACCTGAAGGCTGCTATCAAAGCAACCTGGGCTTCCATTACACCTGAGCAGTGCCACAGGCTGATCGCCTTCATGCCGCGCTACATTGATGCAGAAATTCATGCAAAAGGAGGCCCAACCAAGTATTGAGTGCATAGAAATGAACACACTTTTCAGAAGCCTGACATTTTGTTTAAAATATCCTTTTTTGTATTGATCTTATGTAATATTCTAATTTTCTGAGACACTGAATTTTGGGTTTTCATTATCTATAGCCACAATCATCACAATTTCAAGAAATAAAGGGTTGAAATATTTCACTCTATGGGTAATGAATCTAATAATTTCACTTTCTGAAATGAGTGACAAAAAATATTGAACTATTTCATGATATTCTAATTTTATGAGATGTACCTGTATACCTGAGCTCAATCTCTCTCTCTCTCTCTCTCTGTCTCTCTCTCTCTCAGTCAGGATATGAACACCAGTTTGGTGCGTGCCTGCTGGAATGAGTTGTTTACTCTGGGTATGGCACAATGTGCTCATATGATGAATCTGTCTACCATCCTGGGCGCCATCATCAACCACCTCCAGAGCAGCATCCAGGATGGTACGGCGCTCTGACTTACGCTACGATAAAAATAAAAAAAAAGACAAATGACAAACTATTTTTTGTATATATTCGTTTTAGCACAGTTTTAAAACCTGATTGTATGTCAGGAACACATTTATATGATCTGCCTGTTTTAAAGATAATGGTCAATAAATTAATGTGATTGTTCAATGGTTGCGATCCCCCCCTCTCAGACAAGGTCTCTGGGGAAAGAGTGAAGCTGGTGATGGAGCACATTTGGAAGCTGCAGGAGTTCTGTAACAGCATGACAAAGATGGAGACAGACAGTTATGAATATGCCTACCTAAAGGCTATCGTGCTGTTCAGCCCAGGTGGGAAAACACTTCTGCAGCAACCCAGCTCGGAAACTCAGAAAAGAAATATAATATGCCTTCAAAACACGACAAAGAGATTCACTAGAAGAAGTAAACTTAGGACCTAAAATCTTGTGGAATAAATATTCCATACGTACATCATTTTCTGGGAAGTTTCTTTTGACATTGACTTCCGTTCAGTCTGAGGTTTTCTGGATCCAGTGTCTAGTGTCCATGAGCCCAGCTGTGCCTCAAACGCACACTGGCTTCAACACATGGCCGCTATGGTTGTTGCTTCATTCGGCGGAAGAATGAGAATGAGAATCAGAATAGTCTTTATTGCCAAGTAAGTTTACACAAACAAGGAATTTGTCTTGGTGTTCAGTGCATACATGAAACATAAGTGTAAAACAATAACTAAATAAGTAGAATTTAAGTTAAAGTAAATTAGAAGTAAAAAAAACAACTAAATGAACAAACAAGATAAGATATAACAACCCGCACCGAGGCGACCGTACGAGGCGCCATCTTGGGTTGTCTTTTTGAGTGAGTCCTTTAAGGACCCAAATGAGTCCTTTACTTAAACCAACATGTGTCGCTATCCCAATCCTCATCAGTCCTCGTGGCCCTGATTAATGGAGTCATGTGTGATTAATTAAAGGCCTCCTTATTGTACCACAAAGTGTTGCTGAGAATTTCCCTTTGTTTTTCACAGGATAGTCTCTTGGCTCATATTGTTATGAAGGTAATGCCAGTCATTAGAGCCGTTAGAAATCCAGTGAAAGATGTGCCCCTCATGTGTTTCAGATCACCCAGGCCTGGACTGCAGCAGCCAGATCGAGAAATTCCAGGAGAAAGCCCTCATGGAGCTGCAGGACTATGTCCAGAAGACTTATCCAGATGACACCTACAGGTGAACAGTGTTAGTTTAAAAACAAAACTAACACACACTGTTCAGATTTTGAAAGTCACTTTGCCTCCTTTTTGATGAGCCTCCAAAAACGGTATTATGGAGAGATTGAAGCTTAATGGAGCGTACACATTTTCAAGTAGTTATATAAAAGTCTCAACCTGTGGCCTTAGTGGCCCCTTGAAGGAATTCAGCACACCTCACATAGATGTTTAACTCATTCCATTTGTTTTTGGCGTGTAAACAGTAATCTGTCGTTTCTGAGGCATGTCATGTGGCTGGTTCCGCAGGTTGACCCGGGTCCTGATGCGCCTTCCTGCTCTGCGCCTCATGAACTCAAGCATCACAGAGGAGCTCTTCTTCACGGGCTTGATAGGAAACGTGTCCATAGACAGCATCATTCCCTACATCCTGAAGATGGAGACGGCCGAGTATAACAGCCCAGATTCCCAACCCGCCGAGTGACGCCCCCCCCCCGGAGCTCCCAAGTTTTTTAAAATGAGTCCGTGTTCTCCCACTGCTCCCAACTTTATTATTTTTTTTAAATCCCGCTCTTCGTCTTCATCATCAGCCCGCGGCCCCGCGCCGTGGTTTGTTGCATCACACAAAGCCTTTCAGGAATCCTTGGTCCAGCGGGACGATCTGGTGGAGCGGACCCCGGCGAAAGATGTGGAATGTTTGGCGTTCATCGGCGTTCTGGGGCCTCTTGGAGCCCTGGCGTTGGGACTTTGAGAGGGAGGGAGCGCCCGCCGGAGGAGCTTCTCTCTTTCTACCTTTTTAGCACTTCAAGCAAATTCCTCATACATGAACCATAACGTCTGGCTTCAGCCTTTACCAGTTTTAGTCTTATCCAAGCCTTATTGTACTCTTATGCTGATAATGTATTTAATTTTAGGGTTTTTTCAATCTAATCTCAGATACATGTACTTACAAGTGCAATCTCTAATCAAAGAGTCACGACAGAGCTTATATGTTGTGATGAAGTTAGAGAAGAAGTCTTGGTACAGACTGTAAAATGTACTTTGAAGCTGTTAAGTGGAATAACTTTGTATTATTATTATTATTATTATTATTATTATTATTATTATTATTATTATTATTATTATTATTATTATTATATTATTATTATTATTAACATTGATACAGAATAGACTGGCATTTTGAAATAGAATTGGCAAAACAATGTTTGTTTTACTGTTGTTATACAACACGCACTCTGCTGTAAAACCCGTTTGTTTGAAATCTAAAGGCGTTTAGGACTATTATAGCTTGAACAGAAATTAGATTGAATCTTTTTTTTTTTTTTTTTACTGTAAATGAACAAGATATTGATTGAACATCAACTTGCAAATCAGGTACAGGAACTAACTCTGGGTGGCAAATAACCTCAGTCCTTAATCTTTATTTAAATTGACATTTTCTTCTGCCACACAACACAACCAAACAATGAACTAATTCTTCTTCATTTAGTTTCAATATCAGTTCTGTTTGAATTTGCTTAAATGAATACTCAAATTAAACTACATTGGTCAGCCAATTAAACCGTTATTTAATTATACGACTACAGATATATATATAAATACTATAACAAATATCTATATATAAATGGAAAAAGTATGTGGAACAGTACATGAATTGGTACAATTATCTCTGGTGAAGAGATGCACATTTGGATTCTGTTTATGTTTGTCTTTATATGTGTTGGGTTGGGTATTGCCTAAAATGTGACTATAACGTTACCAGAAATTTGCCAGTGGAAACAGGTTACTTTTTGCCATAACCAAAATACTGAGTTAGAGGTGAATACTGCTTTAAATTTTAAAAAAGAATCTTCAGAGCTTTAAAATGAAATATCAATCTACTGTTACTGTACAGACATTGAGTCGTATTTATTTTCTGATGGACACGGGAGATGACCTAATTTGAGATTTGGCATCAAATGTCTTGATAATAGCAATGAGCACTATATTATTCCTCAACTCAAATATGGGTTCAAAAATTGTGTTATTGAACAAGTTCAATTACAAATTTGAACAAAATCCATTACTATATGTTATAACATGCACTACCTTATCCTCTCTACCGTGAACAAAACAGGCGCTCATATATACACGCAAAACAAAGTATTGCTTCTTTTAAATAAGATGGAATCCGGTTCGATTAGGGAGTCTCTGAGGGAAGCGTTGGGGAAACCCTGCTCTGTAGTATCGATGCTATTTGTTATGATCAAATTTTAATACCCAGCCCAGCGTCCGTCTCATGTTACCTTTATGACAATCAATTCTGTGCTGTTTTCCAGTCAAATTCTGTGGTGGTGGGTTTGTGTCAGCCTTTCTGTATTGTCTTTTTTTTTGTATATATTTATCAAGTAGATTTATTTTTTCCTAAATGGAATCCGATATATTTTACTGTTTTGTTTTTAAAAGGGTTACTTATGTATAGCAATGCATGGAATTTTGTAAACATAACGGGATGTCATTAATACTGTATACCAATCAGCTTTTGTGGTTCTCTTTTGCATTCTGATTTAAAAATGTGTGTTGCACAGTTTTGTTTTGTTTTTTTATATATATATATATCTTAGAATTTCATTTGTTGAAAACAAATTATGCTGTTGAATACTAAGTGTACTTAAAGTACTTGGGCAGGTTTCTCAGATTAAAAAAAAAAAAAATGAAAATCCTCGAGCCCAGCCCCAGCTGTACCAGTGTCTTCGGGATCAGTCGCATGTTACTGCTCAGTTGCAGCAACATTAATGATGAAGGGGATGAAAAGTTGACAACGTTCTCAAAAATAATGTATTGTAATTCCTGGGTTAAAAGTCCATGGAAACGGTTTGTAAAGCACTTATGTGAACTGACCGATGTACATGTAATGTCATTAAAATGAATGCATGTTTTTTAAAGGGGGTTTTATAATCTTGTCACCGTCTGCCCTAAAAACAAAGACCATGTTCTTTTATTGCAATGCTGTGCATGAAGGTGCTTAATGCTTTTTATAATACTGAATGGAAATGTAGGTTTATGTGTCGTGACTTAAAATACTAATGAGGAACAGTCACCATATTAGGGAATATAAAACCTAAAATGCGTTTGTGGATCGTGTCCTATGTTTTATGTTTTTTTTCTTTCTTTTTTTATATAAATGTGTGTTGTTCACAAACTTAAAAAATATTTCTTTGGAATTGTGACTGACCAATAATTTCAACAATGCCCAACCGCACCGCTTGTTTGTCATTAGCCAATTTTCTACCTCGCCACAAAAGGAAGACAACAAAATGTGTATTTGATTTTTGAGGTCATGTATTAGCATTCCATTCCCCAAGACTGGGATCACTTAAGCCACGAAAATTGAAATTATGAAAGAAATAAACTTTCCATGCATCAAGATGTGATGCAAACGTGTTGCAGACTGTGAATTTGTCATCAAGGTAACAAAGGCACCAATATAACAACATACATCTTCAATATGAACCCGAAGGCTTCGAAAATACACTGGTCAGTCTCCTTAGAGATGAGCTTAACTGTCCCAAGTGAGGGCAGTATTGACAGTGTATGGTTTCCAACAGCAATTGACAGTAAATAAAACTACAAATTACTTGGTTTTTTTTTTTTTACTACAAAAACAAAATCATAAAATGTCAGAGTGGAAAATCAACAGCAAACATATAGTGCTCACAACAATAAACAATGTTGACAGCCATGTCTAAACACAATAGTAATTGAATTAATCCCTAAAATCAAAATGTACATTTTTTTTTTTTTTAAACTAAGTCATCACTTTTCGTAGGATAAAAAAAAAAGATCTATTGAATGTTTTGTTTAATATATTGGTTTGTCTTAGTATTTACTACATTAACTTACTGACGTCTTACTATTTACTTTCTGACGTCATCAATGCGCGCCACAGTTCCCCTGCCAGTCTGAGCTCCGGCGGAGGTCCCCGCGGTGTTTCGCGACTACGGCTGTAAAGATGCCCATGAAGGGACGGTTTCCCATCCGGAGGACGCTGGAGTACCTGCAAAAGGGGGATTTGATATTGAAAAACAGGGTCAAAATCATGTCGGTGAATTACAACACGCACGGAGAGCTCAGCGACGGAGCAAGGTCAGCGGGTGACGTCGGCTGCGGTGCCGTTCGGTTACCGGATTGAGGTCGCGCTGCGGCGCGTTGGTGTTGATTTCGTGTTCATGTTGTTTTCGCGTGTTTCTGTTGTTTCGCAGGAAGTTTGTTTTCTTCAACGTCCCGCAAATCCAGTATAAAAACCCCTGGGTGCAGATAGTGATGTTTAAGAACATGACGCCCTCTCCCTTCCTCAAGTTCTACCTCAGTGCGTGGTTTGATTTAGCTCTTATCAAGTGGAATAATATGATGGATTAATCATCTGACGGGTTGATCATCCGATGGATTGATAATATTACAAATTAATAAACGGATGGATTGATCATGTGATGGATTGATCATCTCTGTTTCTCTCTCTTTTTCCTCCAGATGATGGGGAGCAGGTCCTGGTCGATGTGGAAGGAAAGGACCATAAACAAATATCACAACACGTGAAGAAGATTCTCGGGAAAACAGAGTAAGAAATAGAATTGTAAACATTTCTTCCATGGATTGAGTTGTTGAAATTAAACATGGAATATAAAACAATTGATGACTTGACACGACAGTGTTCAAGATGCATTTAGATTTAGTGGGTGTCAAACATACGGCCGATGGGATGATTTGGGGGAAAACAATATTTGAATTAAAATATTCATATTCAGGTATTTTATGTGTGTGTACAACTATTGATACAGCTCAATCATAGTACAGTGAAATTCAACTTTGAAAGTGTGGATTTTGAAAACGAAACACTTTGTAGTTATATCAGACACAGAGAGCTGTTTTGAGAGAGAAAAAAATGTAAATTTATTTCTAATAATTGAATTTATATTTTATTTTCTTATTCCAAATGTTTTAGCCCAGCACAACTTCTAAGTGGGCCGTCTGGTCCATATCTGGTCTGGCCCATGACCTAAAATGATGTCTTATTTATTGACACCCATTGGATTTGGAGTGTTTTTTTTTAATTTATTTTATTATTCACAACGATATGATTTATGGATGTTTTTTCTGCCTGTAGAGAAGTGTTGCGCGCCGAGGCTCTGGCCAAGATGCAGGCGTCCCACCCGGCCAACTTCGGTCCCAAGAAGTACTGTCTAAAGGAGTGCATTTGCGAGGTGGAGGGCCAGGTCCCCTGCCCCGGCACCACGCCACTGCCCAGAGAGCAGACCGGCAAATACCGCACGCAGATGGCCGCCTCACAGGACTGAGCGCTTCACAGCGGTTGAACAGATGGACGGAATATGTTTGTAATTTAATGCGCTTGGGGGAAAAATGTCTTTTGTAATCTTCTTTTGTAAAATAATATGAAAAATGTGTTTGAATAAAGCCATTAAAACCTCCCAGTGTGGAAGAAAGCAGGTGCAGGTCCTTTCTCAGAAATGCAATAACGTTTGCGCTCCACAGATTACCGCCCTCGAAAAAAGAAAACCTATTTGTATTTCTTTAAGGTACTGTTGTATTCTCTTCTTGAGCCGGTATAAAAAAAAAAAGAAAGCATTGTATAGCTCTCTTCAGAGAACAGTTCCCAGCTTTTATGTCCTTCCTCCGCTCCATACAGATCGGCTGCAGTTACAGGTACATGATGAAGGTAATATTCCACTGTTTGACATTTCTCTGCCTTCGCTCTGTGCCTTATGGGCGGATCCTGGTGAAAGAAACTGAATAATTCTGTCATAACTATTTAAATGGACTAATGAATATTAGAATATATTGAATATTACAATACATGGAAGACCTTGGTTGGAAATGAAAGGCTCTTTGGTACATATTTTTCTCAAATGGCTATTACGATTTGTTTTGTTCATATGGACGAGAGAGAAGTTAATTATCTTGTTGACAGTTGGAAGGACGGGCGTGTAAATCGACTAGAAATACACTTCAAGTTTGTCAGCCGAGACGCCTCCCCGAAAAAGGCTGAAACTCATTGAAGTGTTAAGCTTCTGTCGTCCGTATAAACCCACATCACGGGGTGCATAAACCTGTTCGAGCTAAATCGCAAATGGTTTTGTTGTCAGGAAAGGCTTGCTTTGGTGTCGAGGCCGGGACGGCAAAAAACTAAATTGAAACTAATGAAGATGCGGGGTCTTATAAGAGGCGTGGATACTGATGTTCAATCTGTCTTCAGGGGATTGTCCAGTTCTCCGAAAATGACACTGACAGAACTTGCCCTTTTACTCAGTCTAAAGTTTAAAAAAAATATAATTTAAATAGGATATACTGTGTGTGTTAATTTTTTTTCTGTGATATTTGTATGGTGCTCCCTAACGCACTAGAAGATATGAAAGGGTTTATGCAACAGATTTATACCAGATTCCTCTCCCCGATGCTCCTCATCTTGTGCCAGCGATCATCCACTGAACAGCCGAAGCTTCAAGATCAATTTGGCATCCCTGCTGGTGATTGATCGGCCCTGAGACGTGTTCCTGTGACAGCTCAGCTCAATTAATGTGACAATGCATTAAGCCTTACTGGAGCGGTTAATTCGAACTTCCACAATGTCACATATCGTGAAGAAAAGCCAGACGAGTTGGTGGGAGATTTTACTGAAAGAGTCAGATTGCGTGGGTTGGAACTCGGACGTGTCAGTTGCGGAAATTTATGCTTTGAGTGTTATCTTAGTGACGGAAACATCGTCACTGGGCTCGCCATTCCCATTTTAAAGTTGGGTACGTTCTGATCGGGGAAGACTGAACGACGGCTAGAAATGCGACCATGTGACATGTATATATGATGTCTGAGAAAACCAAAGCAAGACCACCGCTGATCCTAAATTGGATATTCTCCGTTTCCCTTATCGTAATTTACAATATCTCTGCTGTACGGCGGCTTATTTGAACACAAGTCCAACCACTCCAACTACTCCGACAGATTCAGAATGTGTGGGAAGTGTCTCCCCTCCACCGCAGCGTTGAGCTGGGAACTGATCACAGCACGTTGTTTCCTCGACCTTGTGTCTCCCGCCTCAGTTGCTATTAAGTCGCAGCCTTTGACCTCTGACCTCTGATAAGATGTCTGGCGGCCCAGACGACCTCGTTCCCCCTGCATACGTCCGTGTGGAGGGAAATTCGACATTCTCCAGGGTTGTCCGCCCCTCCCGCCCACGAGAACCCTCTGCTGCGATGCACAATCAAGATTCAAGAGGTTTATTTGTTGCCTCTTGAGGTTGTACTCGAGTCTGGTGCAGGACTCCTTTCTATCAAGCTGGTAGACGTCTCCTTTTTCGAGATTCCTTTCAAGGTTATTAACTCTATTGGAACACGCCGGGATCCATTTGTACACAAATTGTCCGGTCTTCTCAAAGCGCTCCGTTCTGATAGCCGGCGATGCCTGCGTACTCCCCGTTGGCCCGGCGGTCCCCGGCACCTCGGCTGTTCCACCTGCGCTTCTCCTAATTCGACTCATTACGCCGCCGCTGACCTCTGCTCCGCCTGCGTCTTTGCTCCTCTCCTCCGGGAACTCTCGCTACGTCTTCGCTTTAACTTCTGATCTTCGGGAGTGCATGGACATGGACTAGAGTACGAGGTTTTCCCCAAAGCCCCGCGGTGTGTGCTGCGGATGGCCCTCCTGACCTCCTGCTTCCTGGAGGTGGAAAACTCCTCCCGTACGCTAATGACCTCCTTGTCTCCTGCAGTGAGATTTGTGTCTCCACAGAAGCGTGCGATGTTGGATTTGGTTACGGCAGCTCTAGGCTCTATGTTTGTGCCGTGGTGGGCAACGAGGAAGGGCGACACTTGGTCTAATTGAGACTTTTTTTTTGTTACGAGCCATATTTCTAAACAGAACAGTATGTGTTTTCTCATATAATATTCATATAATAAGTACAGTCACACATTGATTTTTGATCATCTTTGGCTCAGATTTCTATCAAATATATCTTTCTCTCATATCGACCCCCTGCCCTCACGCCTTCACTCCATCACGGCCCTTGGTAAACTATGGAGTGTGAGTACCAAAATGGAAATGAGAACCACAAAGTAACATTTAAACAAAGACCATTTTATTAGTGCTGAGGTGGAGCCTTCCAACGGTGATTTACAACTGTACTCTTGCGATAAAAGACGTTCTTAATGAAGAGCAATGCCGCTTTCACGTGTAACAAAGTGAACGGTGGCCATGGAAAGGCTGTCTTGGCTGATTAACACAGTTATGTGGATGTAACGTCGGCCAGTGGCACAAGGAGAAGAGCCGGCCCAGCTTTTACATAATAAACTTGATGTTGTGGTTAGTATTGTATTAGAAAATTAGCAGCTTCATTACTGATAATACTTCATGGCATTGAGCTGATTTAGTGAAAGATTTGAAAGGGGAGGGAAAAAAAAAACCTGAAACCTGCAGAACATTTCGCTAGGACGATGACGTAGTAAATATTTAGACACAATAAGATAAAAAAGAAAAATATGTGAAAATCCATTTTAAATTCTGTAGAGTTCTAGATGGTTGTGTTCATTTCACCCGGCAACAGTAACATGCATGTAACTGCAATAAGCAATGAGCAATGACCACCTGTATCAGTTTTATAAAAGTAGTGTTAATCCAGATGTATAACATGCTCTGCATTTGGCATAAAAAAAAAAAAAGAAAAATACCAAAAAAGGTCCCAGTAGCATCTAGGCCGACACTGCGTGGACAGATCAGCATCAGGAACAGACACCGCGTCGTGCAGCGTTTCTAGAAGCTTGGCTGATGCACGACGCAGGCCAAGGGTTTTCAAAACCTTTTAGTTCACTTGGCTCGCCGCGGCACGAACGGTGCACATTTCCTCATCAAGAAAAGCGACCAGAGACAAATGCACCAAAACCTAGTGGCGACTAAAATAATAAAATCAAGAAATTGTTTGAGCCAAAGCGCATTTGAGCGGACAACACGTTGGCGTTCAAAGGTGAAACTCTGCATTCCCTTTTGTTGTAAAGTGAACTCTTCAAAAACTGAACACAACAGCTTACAGCACATTGCTAAAAGTGACCAAACGTTTCATGACAAATATGAGTTGCTGTTTTGCAGGTGATCCCATTATAGATATGATGCTGTATATTGTGTATTTGTTAAATAGGAACGTGACTACATGGCGGCCTATCCACTTAGCGCGAATGCAGGTGAATGAAAGCCCCTAGCGTCTCAAACACCAATGTTTCCTGACGGAACAGCAACGACTTGATCCTGTGTGCCTTGTGCTTTTAATACGGCAATATCTTAAAACTCAAAGAGTCAGAAGATCTTTCAATAACATTCCAAATAATGTGACCAGATTATTCAGTAAAAACATGTGCTAAAATATCCATTTCAAGAATTTCATCCTCGATGCCTTGTGCAAGACTCCTGCCGATCCAGGGGCAATCACAATTCAATTTACGACACCTACAGTATGAAGGCCAACCGGTCCAGAAGTTGTGGCCAATATGAAATTATAAAGCATTTTTACTTTAAAGTCACATTAAATTAGTGTCAATCAGCAGGGCAATAAAAAAAAAGTGAAATTCATTTGATTTTGTTCTCTTGGCCAATATGTCCTCTGCTCCTCAGAAATATGTTAATGTAGTCATGACCTGCAGCGATGCACCCAGTCAAATCTCTTACTGCGCAATTTGCCAAAAAGTTTGATTCTGATTTGAATTATTTACAAATAATGAAACATTCAAGCCTATAGACTGATAGACTATAGAATTCCTAGCTCAGTTGAACCAAATCATAAGAGAGTTTCCACACAATCATGGACGACTCTGACTCATCTGACATCAATGGGGACGGTCAGGATCGCTAAAGGGAGCGGTTGTTAATATTCCCTCCGCTTCAGGATCTCCACTTGCAGCACTTTCCGATTAAACAAACCATCCATTCTGTACAATTGAGACAAATGACGCTGAATTAACCCTCATCAGGCTTATTAGTCGTTAGTGATGTAGATGGTCAACCTTCTTGTCGATAGCAGATCAGTGGGAAGGTTATTGGAGGGTGGTGTCAGTGCTTTTTCTTCTTCTGCTCCTGCAGGGTGCGCTGCAGCTCCCTCAGGTTCTCGGACAGCAGCTCCACCTCGTCCAGACGTCCGTTTATTTTGGCATCGAAGATATAGGCCCTAATGTTGTCTATCTGCTGCAGCAGCAGCTCCTCCTCTATCATTTCGATGTCCGGCAGAGCTCCCTCGTCCTCCTCTCCGTCAAACGGGTTGGTGGAGGCCTCCGGGGAATTCCCAGAGGCCTCCATGAAGGGGTTGCCTGCCTCGCTGTCGTCGTCCTCTTCGAAGGGGTTGCCAGACACAGTCCCAGCCTGCCCGTCCTCCTCACCTCGCTCTGCCGCTTCCTCCTCCTCTTCTTCAAATGGATTGTATTCCTTCTTTCCATTGGCCATCTGGCCCTCCTTCTGGATCTCCTCAGAGAAGGGATTGGATGGACTCTCTTCAACAGGAGTGGAGTCTTCCTCGTCAAAGGGGTTAAGAGAGGTGCTGTTTTGTGTGTCGCCACCAGGGGGAGTGACATGGCCTCCTAAGCTCCTTAGCCTGGGGGGCGACTCTTCTTGGCCTGCCAGAGCGGGGAAAGCCCGTAACGACAGCGGGCTCCTTTCGGCTTTGGGGGTCGGTTCACCTTTGGCCTCGTCTTCTTCTCCTCGGTGGAAACTCCCTGCCTGGCTGAGGTCCAGACAACATTCCCAGGTGGCCTGGGGCCGGCCGGAGCCCTGGCCCGGGGTCCTCTGCTCCCTCTCCTCTTTCTCCCGGGCCTCAAGACGATGGAGCTCACCCTGCTGCAGGTTTTCCTCCTGGGCCAGCTTCTGCGAGAGGGCGATGGCCAGGCTGGTCTGCTGCTGGTCATACTCGTCGTGTAGCTGACGCAGGTTCTCCTCCAGCATGGCGACCTCATCCGCCCGCTGGGCCTCCCGTGCCTGACGTAAAAATGACTGAATGTTGTTTATTTGCTGCAGCAGGGGGTCTTCCAGCTCGCTGTGTGTGTGCTGGGAGTCTGCGGAGGGCAGCCACCCGCCAGCCTTGGTCATGCGCGGGGGCCTCGGGCCCTGGGGGACCACTCCGTTGGTGCCGCTGACTGGACGGTTCCTCTCCGACTCCTGTCTTCTCTTCAGAGCCTCCTGGGCGGCACACGGACACATTCAGAAACTGTTGGGGTGAGGGGGAAATAAGCGGCGCGGTGCGTGTGCCCCTTCTTACCAGCCTCTCCTGTTGGAGTCTCTTCTCCTGCTCCTGTTTCCTGGTTTCCTTAAGCTCCTCGTACTTCTCTTTAGTGGGAAGAGACATCAGACCCAAAAGCTTCTCCTAATAATGCAGGAAGAATTTGTGGAAATGGCAGGGCAGAGATGGCGGGCGGAGACGGATAGGTAAGCATTAAAAAGGAAAACAAGCAAGTATTTCATGTATTACCGGTGTAATATGTTGTTGTATATATACAGGATATGTAATATGTTTTTTTCACTATATTTCACCGTATTAACATTCTGTCTATTGAATTATTTTTTTACCTGCACAAACAGTGTTGCCGTGTAGCGGACCATCCTCTGTAGCTGAAGTGTCTTTGGATGAGGCGGCAGCTCCTCTTTCATTCCCAGTGTTAAAATTCTCTTACTGATAGTAAGACACGGAAATGTTTTTTTTAAATATAAAACATTTCACTAAAATGACAAAATAATAAACTATATAATAAAATAAATAGATAAAATAATAATAAACAAAATAATAAAGGTAACCTCACCTTAGTGCATCGATTAGCTCATAGTATTTCTGTACTTCCAGTCTCAGTCCTCCAGCAGTGTCCAGGTTGTATGTGGTTTCCCCGGCACTGTGGGAAAAAAACCCCAGAAACATTACCATGAGCGATCCACTGTCTCTCATACCAAAGAACAAGTCATTTCTCCTCCATTTCAATGGTGACCGCATCTTAAGATGGAGCTTACTTGAGCGATTCGGCCATGCGGATATACTCTGGAGCCCTCTCATCAACCTTGTCCATGCACAACCTGAGCCTCTGACAGGAAAACAAACAGTGAATGGCAGCACACCGTTTGTCCCATTTCACAATCTGTCAATAGGGACTGATTTCAACAGGCAAGAATGTCCGTGTTTGAAAAGCCTGCAATAAACACAGACAGTTGACAGAGACTATTATGTGGAAGCCATTTTCATTTCCCCCACAGAGAAATAACTTTGGATCCGGAGCTCCTTATTTGGGCCTGAATGGCATACATACAACTTACTTACAAGTTCTATGATATGAATCCATTGCATCTTTTCGGCGACGTACCTCGTAGAGTTTAACTATGTCGGGGACGTGGTCTTTCTCCTCCAGCTTCTGCTGCCTCTTCAGCAGTGTGTCCATGCAGTGGTGGCAGCAACGGATCTTCTCATCGTCCTTCTCCTCCAGCATGGAGGTGACGCTGCTCAGGCTGCTGATGCTGCCTCTCCTGGAGCCCATGCCACCGCCACTGCCCCCCGACGGAGGGGACTGCGACTGACCGGGGCTTCCGGGGACGCAAAGAGCTTCCCTCGTGCCGCTCGTCAGCTTGTCTGCGGATAGCCAGCCGACAGAAGGCTTGAACATCGACACCAGCACAAAATGTATTTGGGAGAAAGCTTCTTCAACCAACATCGGGGCATATTTTTTGCTTATACTTACAAGCCAACGGCAGCGCAATAAAGTCCATGCACTTCCTGCACATGATGGAGCCGCAGAGACGACAGTGGTGACGCCGGTTCCTGATGTTGAACTTGTTCCCGCAGTCGGGGCAGAATGGTACGTCCGAGTCGCTCACCCAGGACACGACAGACTTCTCTATTGCTGTAAAAGTGCAATAATTCATATTCGATATTTGTAATATCAAATAAATATGTACACAAAGGCTACTAAAACATCTGGTGAAAATGAACAAACCTCTAATTTTAGCTGCATCTGAGTTTGTCCTGTCAAAAGATGTCAGCTGAAAGGAAATAGGTACAGCAATAAAGAGTAAGTTGGTAGTGTTTTGTTTGTGAAAAACAATTTCTACAGTAGTTAAAAGAAAATTGTACTTTTTGTTTCTGTAATTAACACACCTTCTCAAGTCTAATAATGAGCTTGTTGACTTCAATGACATAGTGGTCTATCCTGGCTGCCCGGTGCTTTTTGAAAGAGTCCAGGTGACTTCTGGATGCCCCTACAAGACAAAGTGGAAGTTAAAAAACAAGTCAACCATCTCCACCACCATTAACATCATGGCAATCGCTTTATCCTTTGGATTGATTTTGATTTTTAATAACATTTTGCAAAAACTGTACTCATTTCTTGATCAAATTTAAAAATGTAATATTCAATCAGCTACAAAATACTTCCTGTGAGTATTAACACATGGGGAAACTGTTTTCCCTCTTACAGATCTAGCCGTCCAATCTTACCCAGCTCCTGAGGCTCCCACATGTACGGATCCACTCCGCCGTAGTAGAAGGACTCATAGCTGCCGGTCTCTAGTCTGTCTTCTCCATCCCTCTTCAGCAGCTTGTCTTTGGCTTTCTTAGCCTTCTGCACCAAACCTGCACGCAAATAAACAAGGGGGAAAAAAATGAACTTGTGATGCAGTGTAGCAGTCTGGGGAATAAATATTAGGCAATTTATCAATTAGCCCTAGTTGATGTTCTAGGCTTGGACACATGGCTGGGACAACCAAGAAAGAGGGTGGTTCAGCAGCAGGGCTCAACACAATTAATCCAATGGAATCTTTGGTTATGAAACTTTTTACTACACTGGTCGACCAAGATTCCATTGGCTGATCAAACTGTTCGACATAAGAGCAATCCCCCCCCCATTTTTTATTGCACCGGTAAAGCCTGGGCGGCCTGATTGTACATTGCAATTGTCGCTGCAGTTATCCTTGTGTTTTCTAAATTGTAGGTTTTTTTATGCCAAATATTTATTTTTGTGCGATTGTGTAATTCTTTTTTTTTTTTTTTTTTTAAGTGACAGCACTGAATATAATTGACAAGTGTCTTGTCGATGCCACTTAGAACATTTATTCATTTGACATGTCCAGACATGTGCTTGTAAAAAGCCTGGCTTTATGGGAGACTTTTACTTTATGGCAAGATGAGCCAGAAATATGGAATGCAAAATATTTAAGCAGCAGTGTGCTCATATTTTGATGTCAAACGTGAACCTATTCATTCAAGTAAGTAGGGATATAATTAATATGCTTCAGCGCTTGATAGTATTAGATCCAACTGCCAATTTAGCAACATCCAAAAGAAGCAGTCTTCCTAAAAAAGAAACTTGATTTATTTACCGGGGCAGTACAGGGTGAGTGCTTGGACTTGTTTTGTAATAACCAGGACCTGTTTGAGAGATGCAATATGTTGTGTTGTCACACAGTTTTTTTGATCTGATGCAGATATTGGATTATTGGATATGTGGTTCATATACAGTATATTGATTGACATATGCCAGGGATTATTTATTCAAGTTATTGACTTCTGACTCTCTCGTGTCTTTTAAGTGTCATAGCGTCATTATTTGACCAGACTTTGACAAGCCCCTTAAGTTATAAGAGCTAATTTTTCCCAAAACATGTACTGTATATTGGTGAAGCTTCAAACTCCTCCTGGCTTATTGCAATCCACTCAGCAGCTCAGAATCTAAACATCACAAACAATCATAAACTAAACACATCTATCTGAATTGATAATGCCTGCCCAAAGGTGCAGAATGGTATACAGTAATTAAAATGATATCAGCAAACAGTCCACTTGGTCCAGTTTAGGGTTGTGGTTGGTGCATATTACAATGCATTAATGTGACATACCATGGTACCTTACCATTTATAAAGTATTATTTAGCACACACTGTACTATCCCCTACCAACTACTCTCCTATCCCCTGTACATCCCAGCCTCTTCAGAAGCACAATTTATCCTTAGGTCAAATCAAATCAAATCCACTGTCTCTTAATGAAGTGCTTCACTTTCCAGTGCAACAGCTGCTCAATCGATTTTTTCCATTAATTATTTTATATTTTAGCCAGAGCCCATCTATTTGGCAGATCATGAGCTTTCATTTCCTTTTAGGGTAATTTCTTTGTAAATCTACCATACTCTCACTATCTGCCTGAGTAAGACACATTAACTACAAAAACCCAATATTACTCATCTTCCTATTAAACTGCACAAGTAAAGCGGAAAAGTATTTATTATTCATTTTTAACACACTCAATACATGAATGTGATGATAACTCTTAGTCATTGCTACCCATAAACATGATAACATGATGAAAGATAATCACTGTCAAATATTCCCATTATAATAATGTGTGTACTGTACAGAAGAAAGAGCATAGACAGTATGTGTCAACAATTGTGTCCCTCAAATGGATTTTGTACGATTCATAGTACAGTATGCCGGACTGCAGGTAAGCGGCCTGGTAATATGAAATAGTCAATTCAGTATTTTTAAAGTGAGCTAACTATCTATTTCCTACCTACAATTATGTCACTCAACAGAATGGAGAAAGAGGTATTTCCAGAATGTGTACTATACAGTTATAATGATATTTCTGAATAAAAAAATTCTATCAGGCCATTATAAAAAAAACCCCACTATAAATAAACCTTGCCATCAACTAACAAATCTCAGCCAATACCCGCTGAATACAACTAGAAAGACTTCGGAACACCGATTTCTTTTGTTTATGTAAACATTTTTATTGTCCTTCAAAAAGGTGCACATCGACTACGCTGGAAATCAATAAATATAGACTATAATTGAGTTGTACTCACTTTTCAGCTGTCCCCTAACATGACGGTCATCTCCTGAGTGCTCCTCTTCATAGTGGCCTTGAAGTTGGTAGAACGACTGCAGGTCCTTGAGGCACAGCGGGCAGAGAAAGCCTTCCTTCACGTCCCCCGTGGCCTCGAAGGGGGGAGGGTAGCTGGAAGCCATGACGGGGATTGGATGGCGATGAGGAAGAGAGCGGTGAAGCACACGGGAGGACTCCTCTTCATTCCACCCGCCACTGGGTGTGCACTCCGCCCCATGTCAGACCCATCACACCAAAGGAAAACCCTGTCTCTGGAGGTTAGAGCAAAGCAAAGTAAATATCTAGCAAATGTGGGTTTTAACCATTATTATTGGCCATTACATTACACACAAATAAGCAAGTTATGAGTCCTGAAAATGTTTTTTTTTTCTTAAAATATGCAAGCTGTTAATCTTAAATGCACTTGGGTACAAGTACTTAATTTTTCTGTATATCTGTCAACTATATTTGTTTGTTTTGTTCTCTTCATTTCTTGCCTTATATATAAATATACAGTATACGTATACAGTATATATATATATATATATATATATATATATATATATATATATACACACACACACACATATACAGTATATATATATATATATATATATATATATATATATATATATATATATATATATATATATATATATATATATATCTTCTTTCTTTTTCTTTCGGCAGCTCACATTAGGGGTCGCCACAGCGGATCATCTGCCTCCAATACCTTCTGTTCTGCGCATCCTCCTCCCTTACACCACCCGCCTGCGTGTCCTCCCTCACCGCATCCATAAACCTTCTCTTTGGCCTTCCTCTTTTCCTCTTCCCAGGCAGCTCCATCCTCAGCATCCTTCTCCCAATGTAACTCTTATCTCTCCTACGCATGTGTCCAAACCATCTCAATCTGGTCTCTCTCACTTTTCCACCAAACTGTCCAACCTGAGCCGTCCCTCTAATGAACTCATTCTTAATGCTGTCCATCCTTGTCACTCCCAATGAAAATCTCAACATCCTCAACTCTGCCACCTCCAGTTCAGCCACCTGCCTTTTTGTCAGTGCCACCGTCTCTAAACCGTACAACATAGCTGCTCTGTGGCCCCCTTGTACTTTTCCATCAACATTCTTAAATCAAACATTGCATCTGTAGTACTCTTTCCTGGCATGAAACTATACTGCCGCTCTTGGATCCCCACCTCTCCTCTTAACCTAGCCTCCACTACCCTTTCCCATTTCACATAGCTTCATGCTAATATATATATATATATATATGTGTGTGTGTGTGTGTGTGTGTGTATACACACACACACACACACACACACACACACACCTTACTTGTTAGGTTATTACACTTAATATAACTGATCTTGTTGTGAAATGATTTAAATAAGGGCTTACTAGTCGTATGGGACTAACTGTAGGTTAGATCAACTTGTACCAGTTAGTTATGAACACAATGCACATTATAAACAACATTCATTGGGAACAACGCTCCCATTGATTTGCCGCATTTACGAATGCAACAAAGAGGGTGTGACATAGTCATATCGGTTAGAGCTGTCACGGTTATTACATAATCGCCTATCGTAATTATTTCAGCTAATCGCGATCATTTCCGTAAAACCGCCAGATTCTCTTATCGTGTTTCCAGCCAATTTTCTTAGGGGGTGCGACGTTTAGTCAATGTGAGAAAGGACGAAGGAATTTCCGTGCGTTGGGTCGGGGCTGGTCACTGTCTGCCCGTTTCTCTGTGTTTCCAGGGGCTTTTTTTTCCCTCCTACGGCGTAATGGTCTCCGCAGCCCCGGCGTGAGGAACCAGCCCAACCAACCGCACCACCCCCATAAATCGAGCCATTAAAGCGTCTTTCTCGTCCCCTGGTTGTGTGTGACTCATTGACAGAATAACTGTTATCGCCCCGTTGGGAGAGCCTCTTACACCGCCGGCTGTAAAACTAAGCTAGCGTCACCGCTCCCGTTAGCTTCAGGTGGTCCGGTCCAACCGCGAAACTTTCCCCGCGGACGCCGCGGAGACGCAGCGAGCTCGGCTCCATGACAGCTGCGTCTCGGCGCGTTTAAAACGACGCATTCGACCGCGTTTACTCACCCGTCCCCCACGACAAGCGGCCACGTCGCTGACAGCTCTTCGTATTGTGACAGCGGCTGCACACAGCGGCAGCGGCGGCAGCCCTGCCCGGTAACGTGACCAGCCCGCGTACGGCGGGCCCGAAGGGACAAACCGAGCAGAACGCCAAAATCCTATCGATTTGAAAAGCGCTTCACGGCTGCCCGCACCTCGTCGTCACCCGAGATCGGGGTCACATGTAACATTCCCTCATGCTCTTGTTTGTGTACATCATCACACTGGATTACTACCAGTCAATAAGAAAGTTACAGTGTACAATTTGACAATTTGGTCGGCTATATTACTACCAGTAAATAGTGGCCGGGTGTGATTACAGTTAATGTATGCACGTCTATGTATGCATACGTTTATTTTCATACATCAATTGCAATATTTTTGTTTAATCAATTATTAATTAACATATTAATGTGTTAACAGTATATTGACTGCAAGTAACGTCTCTTCGTCAACATGTGTATTTGTTTTGAGATTTCAATGTTTCCCCTTGGGAACCTGGTCTGTTCTTCATCCTCATGGGATATAGGCCTATATGCCCTTCCTTCACTTGATTTGACTTTGGTCTTATAAACTTATTAAAACAACACTAAATGTACAGATGCCTTATCACTTTGTGGAACTGCCCACACCAGAAATTCTTTACCAATTGCATTTTATTGTACAACAAAATTATTGGTGATAAGCTTTAAGGCAAGGGGAACACACATTTTGCATGTAAGCAGCAGGCTATAACAACCCATGCAATAATACTTGAGTAGAAAAATAATTAGTGGCACAATTTATTTTGCAATGGCAAAAAAATTATATTTTACCTATGTAGAAAATAATGAAACTACCTACTAGGGATTGTTTTGTATGAATAATGTTTGCTCTGGTTTGAGCCTAATTTAGTAGCCTCACAGAGGCTACAACAAAAGATAAATTAAAACAAATAAAACACCAACATTTCGCCATATGACAAATCCTTCCAGTTATCACACATACAATTATTAGAAATCAACACTAGCTGCGTCCTGCTCTCAATATTTTATTATTATGATATTTTTCTTAAACATTTATTCTTCAAATTGCTTCACTGATTCGAGGCTGTAATGCGCAATTACGCACAAGTCCGACAAGTAAATCAGCTGCAGTTACATATTTTGCAATGCATTGAAATATACTAAATCTATCATCTGGGCTAAAAGGTGGTCCAATATATTTATATATTTGGCGAATATGTTCCAAACTATCTGCTAAACAAAGTAGTACAGTGGCATAAACATGTGAAATTATATTAAACAAAAAATCTGAAATAATAAACATTTAATTACGGTCAATTAATCTACATTTACTTGTTTACTTTACACAATCAACCTGTTTATTTTACTCTTCTTGTAGCAGAGCCTCCTGGAGCGCCTGTCTCTTCCCGGGGTGCTGCCTCTTCTCCTCGGCGCGGCTCTTCACGGTGTCCAACAAGTCAAGCAGCAGGCTGCCGGTCCTGCTGCACCCCGACAGATCCACAGGGCCACACGGTCCGTTCGTGCCAAAATCCGGGCTGGAACTATCCCAAAACCTTTTCCCGGGATGCTGCCGCTTCTCCACTGGCTCCCCCTCCTCCTCTTCCTCCTCCGGGGGGGTCCCATCCTCATCCTCCGCATCCCCATCCTCATCCTCGCCCTGCACCCGGCGCTTACCTGGGTGCTGCCTCTTGCTGGGGAGCATCAGGTACCTCTTCCCCGGGTGCTGCCTCTTGGACAGCTCGTCCCGCAGGTCGACGGGGTTGCTGTTGTCGGAGGTGTGTCCCTGCAGTGCGGAGCGCTTCCCGGGGTGCTGTCTCTTCTCGAGAGCCCCGTATCCCTCTTCGTCCTCGTCCTCCTCTTCCTCCTCCTCTCTCCGCCCCGGGTGCTGCCGCTTCTCGAACTCCTCGTCGAATCTCTTGCCGGGATGCTGCCGCTTGGTCACCCACTCCTGAGTGGAAACCCCCTCTGAGATACGAAGAGATAAGAAGAAGGGAAAAAAAGTCTCAAAATGACTTGCACATTGGTTAGATTACAGCCCCTATACACCCTATACCCTCCAAATAAGTGAAGCAAGCTTGTAATATAACATTGCAATATAACATTCCATTTCCATAATTGCAATTATATTTCCAAACTTGCTCGTGTGTCCATATAATTGCAATTATGAAGATGGAAATACTTTACTTTAATTACACGATTAACCATCATTAAATTCAATGTATGAAATTGTAAATTATTGCAAGAGCATGCGTAAAAAAAGCGTCGACTCTAGAAATCCTCCAAAGATCCGTGGAAAAAACAAACAACCCCAAAATAAACATGCTGTTTACTTCCAATTTACTAACAAAGTTACCACATTTTAACCAAAGTACTAAAATGTTTTCTTTGCTCACCACGCGCGCCGTCCTGGTCCTCCATCTTCTTCAGGATGGAGCTCAGCAGGATGCGCTCGGCTCTCCGCAGGATCATGTCGTCTATGGTCCCGCGCTCCCCCGTCCCGTCCTCACCGGGGACCGCTTGTCCCCCAGACTTCTGCAACTTACACACCGCCAGAGAAGCCAGGAGGAGGAGGTGCGCGGACTTCATGGTTATGATCAAACTGCCCCTGCGTGGAGAGGAACAGGACGAGAAAAAAATAAAAATAAACACGTGGAAAAAAACTGAAATAATATGTTGGACGGAGAGTGTGGAGACGACGGCGCGCAACGGTTGAACGGACCTGCCTATCTGCAACGGCGATTCAGTATACAAACATGAATACAAACACAATATAAAGATGAATCTTAAGCACACAAAATAATATAAACCTACAACCCAAAGTGATGAAGACTTACTTGGGAAGTCTTAAGATATCTTCTTCTTCCTTGGCACGGGCTGCGCAAAACCAATGGCGATGATCTTTACGCACGGGTTTCTTTTTCTCCCCCCAGCTTCTCTGAGCGGTCGGTGACCCGTAAAGGCCAACTGTAGAGGATGAGCAGATATTTGTGCCTCTCCATATATACCCGCGGCTCACCGGCGTCACACCAACCAAACGCCGCTGGTGTAGTTTCCACCGATGCCGCGTCTCCATTGATGTCACGACGTCGTGCGCAACAAGCCGCTGCATAATCACCGGAGGGACGCCGTTCTTTATTCAACAAAAACACGCGATCCATATGGGCTTGGCATGGGGAAGGGTGCTTTATGGCGAGTGAGTCATACAGATTGGTCCTCAAATAGGGATACTTAGCTGTGTAATCCTGTCTCCTGATACTGAAACACTCCATTCAACATGTAAACGCTTCGGGAATTGTCTACCTGATCCGAATGTAGATAAGTTATTATCGTTATTACAACACAGGTGTCAACGTGGGCTAGAGTCACTGTCTCCACGCGCAACAACAAAGTTATTTAGCGATAGTGGTCTCGGTAGGCCCATCTCAACAGCATTGAGCTGTCCTAGATCAGGAACCCGTGAGGAATGCTGCAGGAAAAACAGACGATGTCCAGCTCACCTAGACTCCAGCCCGTGGAAAACACAGCACTCTCACAAACCCCCCGAAAAACGGATGTTTAGAAATATGTCAAATGGCATATCCGTATATATATATATATATTAAGTAAACATGTACAAGTGTACAATTAGGGATATGAAAAAAAAGGTGTGAAATGTGCAATATCCGCAATATCAACCCAAAGTGAACAGCGCTCTGTCGGTGACGTCGTCTGCAACTCAGTCAACTCGGGTGTTATCTATACCTGCATTTGCTCAGAGCTTCTCATTTTAGGATAGCGCCGAAAGTGTCAGATAAAAATAAAAACGATTCTTACTCGCCTCCCCGAGCCCTTCGGTCCCTTCGTCAGAAGACGAAATCCGAGCATGTTTATCTACAGCGCAATTCAATAAGCATAGTCAAATTGCTTCAGAGCCTTGATTTACATCCCGCGGTTTCAGGCACCGGCGGTATCGGCGGGGGTCAAATTGGCCGTATAATGGTTTAATTACTTGCTTTCAATATACTGTCATGTCTAATACTTCAAACACATTTAAAGTTCAGTCAAGCCTACCAGTTATAATAGCGATATCGTTTTGATTTTATTTCCAGATTTCTGCTCTTGTATGCAGGGCTTTAGGTAACCTGGCTTGCCAATGTTGAGGAATATAAAGGTAGCAGTTGTCTTGTGTCTCGTGTCTTGTGTCTTGAGAAACGCATACCTGCGAAGGGCCCCGTAAAGGCTTGGGCCAGGCCTTAAATATTTAAGACAGTAAAGGAATTCAGTGAGTTTGGTAGAGCAAACATGTCTGTACCAGCATCAGCCTCAGTACAGGCATCATGAGTGACTTCGAGAAATGGCAAAATAATAATTCGATGGAAAAAAGATGTGTATTTTGTTTTTCAAAGCCGTTCAAATGCCCAGCGCGTGTCTACACTTCAACATTTTGAAGTGACAATGTCGTGACACTAGCAGGTGTAGCAGCAGATACGTTCTTACTCTGCGGGGCTACAATTAAAACATGCTTTCTTTGCGGCTCAAACCGAAACACACACCTAAAAATGTGTGTTCGGGCGTGTTCAGTATGATTTTAGAAAGAAGACTTGGGCCACATAATAAGCCACAGTGAAAGAATGATACGAATCTTGAGCATACATCCTGGATTTTTCTTGACCCGAGGCTTGTTTTTTATTTTTTTATTTCATTTACTCATGATAAACTCCCCCAATGTACAAATGTAATTTGCTAAGTTGGGAGACATCAGGCCAAATGGATGACTATTTTAAATTGTTGCATAGCTACAGCAGCGTATCCTGGTTGACTCAGCACAGGGCCTGTTGTCTGTCAAGGTACAACGCATGACCCCTAATCATGAGCCGCGCACAAATAAATTGTTATGGTCGAAAGGATCAGCCGACAGAACGCCAAGTGCAGCGTTTTTTGAAAAAGGCGAGAACGCTGTCCCCAGCTAACTTTTAGCCCAAATGATTCCCTCCCCAAGGCTCCATCACACACTTCCAAATCTCTACCTGACAAGAGTCTGTGTGAAATGTCAAGGTTCCCAAAAGTTCACAGGACAGCCAAAAAGAGTGAAACTGAAGAAAGGCAAAAAAAACAACAAGAAGAAAAACGCACGGCGGCGAGAAAGGGCCAAGTTGAGCACTCAGAGTTTGGGAATCAAAGGGAGGAAAAACAACTCCTGTGCAGGCGTGTGACAGTGACAGGGCGGAGGCACCGATGACGTGATGCTGAGCGAAGGACAGGGCGGAAGAGGCACAGGGACGCAGGAAATAAAAAAACAAACAAACAAGCGACTAACTAAATAAATAAACAAACGGAGGGATGAGTGTGTGTGGGAGGTTCCAATCGCCCTGTCTCGGGGTACTGACACGGGCCTGACAGGGGTCACGGTGGCACGGCGTGAGTGACGGCTTACAGAGCCCACTCGTGGAGAGGACCTGCTGGGGGAGCAGCCTCTGGACGCCGGGGTCACGAGTCCGAGAACGAGGCTGTTGTTGTTGAGTTACTAAGGGTTTTTGGCGTTACCAACCACCTCGTTTCCTTTCAACTCCGCACGCAAAGTTGAAGGAACACGTGAGAGCTCTGGGAAAAAGAACTGCGCGTACGCAACACCACGGACGCAATTTTAAACACGAAACCGGCCCATACCCTGGAGAAAAATTTGATTGTGTATAAAATGCTCCGCTGTCCCCTACTGTATGTGTCAATTAGAAAATGGAGGCGCCCGCACGGCTGCTCGAGGAGAGTGAGAGTTAAGCGGTTCGGGTTATCTGTCAAAAGAAGATGCTTTCGTGCTGATTTTCTCGGAGGCGGGACCCCGGGGTCCGCCGGTTCTCCGGGGACGAGACCCGTGGCGAGTAATCTCTGAAACCCACAGTGCTTAGTGGGTGTCCAGACTCGGGGCACGAGGCGGCATAGGAAGAGACGGGTTGAGGGACAGGGACAACGTGAGTCATATCTGACTCGCAGGATACTACAGATAAATGTCAAAAAACACTCTCAAAGGGCCAACGCAGTGGAAGACATGTAAACAGCCCCATGCTGTGATTTTTAAAATGATGCCGCCGTCAAACGCGAACATCATTGACTCAATTATTCACAGAGAGCAGCCCCATTCACACATTTGATAGCGGTTGTTCTTGTGTGGCATGAATTAGAAAGAATGTTGATTCAAATCGGAGCAATGTTGCGGCTGACAATTCTTCCATGTTCCATGTTACATGACATGTACAGTGAAAATAAAATATTTTTATATTTCATGGGAATTTTTTATATTTTTACCGTAATTATACTTTAACAAAAAATATATTATTTATTATTATTGTTGTGACTATTATAATTTTTTTCATGTTTTTTTGTTTTTTTTGTTTTTTTTTGTGCCAGCCTGGTAGAAATCCATATCCTCTTTTTTCTCTCCCATGGAGCTTTATTTGGTGATTTACCTAGAGGGAAATCTTTGAGAGGAATGGGTCGGCTCTACGCAGGCTGGAATGGTCTCTTTCTCCCATACACAGACGATTAATAGCCTCGTGTCTTCATCTCTCATCATACTGGAGGGTTTCTAGTGTCCCAACACACCAACACACACACACACACACACACACACACACACACACACACACACACACACACACACACACACACACACGCACACACACACACACACACAGGAGGGGAGAGAGAGCGAGAGAGGGAATTTTGCATTATTTATTTTCAAATTTCATCTCTGTCTTGGGCTGTGTGTCTGGTTGCCCTGAGAATCCCATTATCTCTCAATAACCCGCAAGGCGCCGGTGTGTTTCTTCAGTCGGGGACCATGATTAGTGCACTACTAGCACATGCTCCCGCTCACTCATCATTGTGCTCCCTCTTTATCCCTTTATCTCTGTCCTCCTTCATCCTTCCACCCCCCCATCACAGCCAGGTAGTGTCTGGGACCGGGTGTAATAGAGGTAGATTGAGTTGAACTTTCAGTCTCAACGCCTGGATGAAATGCAGATTCGATGTTTTAAATATTTGATTTCTGCGAAGCAATGCAAGGGGTGACGTTTCAGGGGGAAAAGTTTGACAAAAACTTTTTCCTATAGGTGGAAAATTGGTTTAAATGCAAAGCTAAATGCTGCGCAATACCGTGTCAAACCCTTACCCATAATGACACTTAAGCACATCCGAAAATATCTGACCGTCAAATATGTGAAGCGATTTGATTGGATTTAACAGGCGCAACAGTCACATGGCTTTAATTGAGGTTCATTAAAATTTAAGATCCTTGGTGCTTACCTCATTGTGTGCTTTTCAGTTAGATATGTAAATCATTTGCAATGATTCTCTGTATATAATTAAATTATATACTTCTAGGATTCATCACTTGTCTTTGCTGTGTCATTTTAAAAGTCTGAAAAAAAAAAAAGGCTGGAATTGTTGCTTTTCATTGATTAGAGTCCAGGCCCCAGTTCTAATCCTAACTTTCACCTGCATCTCAAAAATGTAAGTACTAATGACCAAACTCCCCAAATAGTATTCTCTTCTCTTCGTGGTTTCCATGGCCGCGTGGGAGCGCGTGAGGACTGAACGTGATCCATCTTGACGTGATCCCAAACAGCCTCCTATATTATCCAATGATAAACTCTCTGCAGCTCACGTAACAGAATGGACGGTGGCCACTTTGAAGCATATTTATCACCAGATATGAATGCCACATCATGCAAATCCCTTCATTTTCCCCATCCTCATCTTCATCCCTGTGCGGTTGAAAGTTGTCATTTATGTCAATGCCACATGTCATATATAGGTGATGCGCTCTCGAAAAAATGCTTTTATCAAATTTTTTCCGAATGGCGCACAGAGCGATGGATGTCATCTACGGTGCTACAGTTTACAGCACTGTTCTTGAAGTTTGAAGATTTTCTTTGAGGAACCATCCAATGACATTTTTTTAAAGCTTCTGGCCGGTTAGAGCACTGAAGCAAGGAGCGATGAAAACACCCTGTTCTGCCTGAGAATTTGGACTCTGAAGGGATTCAAGTGGCGTTAAAGATGTAACAGTGGGTGTGGTTCAGGGCGTAATCAGACAAATAACCTTTGAATAGACTCCGTTCTATTGGAGATCACAATTAAGATTACAAGTGTAACTCTACTGCAATTTTTATATAAGTAAATATTTACATATTAAATTCATAAATGTCATTAATTTAATCATATCAAGACCCCATGACAGACAAAGCCACGGCACTATAAGTTGCAGAATTGCTGACGTGGCATTTAGAAATGGAAGAAAACGCTGCAATTAAAATGAAATTCGCCTTTGACAAGTTATGTTCAAGAAAAAAAAGCAAGAAATAACGGAAGAGGAAAAAAAATGACGCATAATTCAATTGATTATTCAATTATTCAAGATTATTCAAACTGCAAAGAGGAAGCATGAAAAGTGTCAACAAAATGAGACGGCTTCTCTGTGGTTTCTTGACTCCGGGATTTGGATTTGTGTATCACAGCGGCTTTCTTTCGTCTTGCACAACCGTTTTAAAAACACACACCACATGGAATTAACTGCGGATGAGAAGACAACGCAAAACGCCACCGTTTATTCTTTGTACCTGTCTTGCTGCTCAACCTGCTCCTTGCTTTGTCTGCTTCTCTCTCTTCCATCTCCCATCATTTTGCCCATCATTTTCTGTCTTTCTGTCTCCATTGGTGTCCCCCCCCCCCACAAACACACACACACACACGCTTTGCAGCATCTCTGCATTCACAAAGTGGAGGTGAGTCTTACTGATTGTTCCTTTGTGGAGCAGCTGCTTATCCCCCCGTCTCTGATCAGAGGGAGAAGAGCCAGATTGGTGAGCTTCACGAGTCAGACACGGGCCCGGGATGTGTGCTGCTCACACCAGGGGGAGACAGACACACACACACACACACACACACACACACACACACACACACACACACACACACACACACACACACGCTTCCCCCCGGTGCTGACAGCTGGAGGGTGAGCTCAGCGAACGACACACCACCTTTTAAAGAGTGAAGCCGTCTGGATGAAGGGCACGTATATAAGTCCATGAGGAGCTCTACCGCTCTGTGTTGTCTGGAATGGCTTTGTTTATTTCAATGATCGAGCTTTCCATCCATCCATTCATCCATCCATCCATCCATCCATTTGTCCATTCGTTCATCCGACCATCCATCCAGCCATCCAGAAATCCACCCAACCACCCACCACCTCTATCCGTCTATCCAGTCATCCGTCATCCATCCATTCGCCCACCCGTCCTTCTATCCATTCGTCCATCCATACATGTATCCATCCATCCATCATCCATCCATCCATCATCCATCCATCCATCTACCCATCCATCTGTCATTCATCCAGCATGCCATCTATCCATCCCTCCATCCATTCATCCATGCATCCATCATCTATCCACCCATCCATCAATCCACCCGTCCACTTGTCCATTCATTCATCCATCCCTCTATCAGCCATCTGCCAGTCATCCGTCATCCATCCCTCATCCATCCAGCCATACATCCAGCAATCCACCATACATCCCCTCTATCTGTCCATCCATCCATCCATCCATCGGCTCGTCCATTTGTTAATCTGTCTATCCATCCATCCAGCCATCCAGAAATCCACTGAACCATCCATCCACCTCTATCTGTCCATCCAGTCATCCGTCATCCATCCATCCATTTATCATCCATCCATCCATCGTCCATCATCGATCCAGCCATTCGTCCATCCATCCACCTATCCATCAATCCATCCATCCACTCATCCATCCCTCTATCTTCCATCCGTCATGCATCCAGCCGCCTATCCAGCAATCCACCATCCATCCCTTTATCTGTCTGTCCATCCATCCACTATCTACCCATCCAATATCGAGCTATTTGTATTACCCGCTTATTCCAGACACTGGACTACTATGAACAGTAAGGTAGGGAGGGAGGGAGACACCCCGAATGCCATGCCAGTTCATCACAGGGTGAAACTCTCAATTTAGGTCTCTAATAACCCTGACAAATACATCTTTGGAGGTGAACTGAAACTAGAGCCATGCAAACCCAAGGACAAAATACAAACTCAACACAGACGTCACTGGAGACAAGAACCAAACACAGGCCTCCGCAGCTGTGAAGCGACAGCGCTTCCCGGTGTGCCACCCGAGAGCCCGCAAGACAGATTGTCGATTGTCCAAAAGAATGCACATGCATACACAAAAAAAAAACAGCAGGCGCTGTTATTATGTTCCATTCAGGGTGTCTTGTTTACCGGGGACTCCATTGAAAGGATGTGTGTCCCGCAGCAGGTGGCGATTCTGCTTAAACCTATTCCCAAGACGCCGCAGGAAAGTGGGTCCGACACACCCCACTCCCCACCTGATGAGTCTAACCCATATAGACAATACAATGTCACTTCTGTGAGACGTGCACCTGTATCCGTACTAATAACGTTGTACTCGTTACGTTATGAAATAAAGACGCAGCCTATTAGATCACCACTATTGTTACTTCGGCTTTGTCTTTGCTAATGAAGTTGTGTTCAGATGTCTGAGCTATTGTCATGCCTCCCGAGTTTGGACTTTATCGTATCACCCCGCAATCAGACAAGTCTGTGGTCTCTCGGGTTGATAACACGGCCATTGTTTACAGTAAAAAGCAGGGCCGACGGGATCGTCTGTTCTGCCAACCTAATTGTCCGCAGGCACGGATGAAGATGCATGGCGTTCTCACGCTACGCTCGGAGAGGTTGTGAAGGTCAGGCTGTATGGACGGGGAAGGATTCTATTCATTTTAGATTCAACTACGAGACTGGAGGAGCATTTCAACCCGTGCATTCACACACAGCGCACAAGACAGTTCATCAAAAGGGCACAAAAACATCAGCTAAAGCCGAAATTTACCATGCACCTCAGACTAATTGGGATACTGATTGATTCAGTCTTTAGTTCAATATGATTACAAGAGATGGGAAAATTTATATATTTTTTAAAGCAATGTGGAGAGATGGGAGCACATCTGGGTGTGAGACGAGTAAATGATAAAATCACTTCACTTAGGGCTTTTGTTGCAGTTGCAGCAGTATTGAGCTGTGGAGAAAGTAAGCTGATTTTGGTAAAAGGTCACTGTCAAAGAGATATAACAGCAAAAGAAAAATCACTGTCCAGCATATTTTCAAAAACTGTATGCGCAAAAAAACACGCGCACACACACACACACACACACATATATTATGTGTCATTATACTGTATGTACAATACAAATCAGATTTTCTTACAATTTTATAAAACTGATGCAGTAAAAGAGAACTCCTTCCTTGATTTTGATACTTCACCATCTAGTCCAAAGAAGACAAATATATCTATTTGGGCTCAAAATAATGTAATTAAGTGGCATATATATGAATTCTGCTGTCTTCTGTGCCTTGTTTATGTTTGGCTGACCTATGCACCTGTCTATACAGTATATGATGCATTTATTCATTTATAGAATAAGTTCAGAAATCATGTTTAGGATCCTAAATCTGACAAATGGCATTTGCCAACTTTACCAATTATTTTTTTATGGACCATCAGCTGTCATTTGACATAGAGAAACAGCCTGTGGGTATAGGAGTGATAAAAAGCTATACGCACTAGGTCAGTGATTCTCAATGTGGGGTCGGAGGACCCCTTAGGTTCCTTCTAGAGATTCCAGGGGGCCCCCAGCAAAATCAGATGAATAGTGAAGCTTCACCATGATTGAATTTACAAGGCATTATCACCGCTAGAGAATTACAGCAACAAATGTTTTGATCATAGTTTAGTTTCACAAGCGATGGCGACACAGTATTCCCGTCGTTAGCACTGTTGCCTCACAGCAAGAAGGTCATGGATTCGATTCGTGGATTCGAGTCTCGGGTCCTTTCTGTGTGGAGTCTGTGTGGGTGTGCTCCGGATGCTTCGGTTTTCTCCCACCATCAATGGCATGTATGTTAGGAGTTAATACTCCTGTTGGTGCCCCTGACCAAGGCACTGGAAAAAGAACTGGAATTGATCCCCGCGTGCTGCACTGCAGCTGCCCACTGCTCATAGCTGTAGAATAGGTCAAATGCAGAGAACTAATTTGCCCTAGAGAGATTAATTCATTTCGTAATTTAAGTATAGATAGCTGTGCATTGTAGTTTTGGACTAAATCATGTCTTACAATAAAAATCGTCTCTGATTGGGGTCCAGGAGGAAAAATCTTATCAAATGGGGTCCGTGACCCAATGCGTATCAAATTGACGGCCCTTGGTATGAAAAAGGTCGGGAATCACTGCACTAGATCAATGGTGAAACAGGATTACCTCTTTGAACTCTAATTCAGTGGCAGCATCTTATACTGCTCTATTTATATTATTTTTTTTAATTTGACACATTCTTCTATTTCCTTATTATTATTATTATTATTATTATTATTATTATTATTATTATTATTATTATTATTATTAATAATAATAATAATAATAATAATAATAATAATAATAATACCACTACTACTACTACTACTAATAATAATAATTATAATAATAATAATTACCGTTGTATGCGTTGATTATTTTATTAAAATACCCTCTTCCCTCTGCTTGGTTCCTTGCAGATTTATGTCAGACCCTCATTTCTGTTATTAAAATATAATATAGCATGGTTCATCAAGGAGAACTGCACCAGCGTAGTCCGGTGGTGTGAGTACACACAGGGCAGCGGTCGAGCGAGATCTCTCCAAAGTATGCGACTTGACTTTTATCACCCTGAGAAAATAGCTTTGCGATCAGGTCGGCTGCACAGGAAGAGCACGGCCATGGGAGAGACGCTCCCGAGGCCACGGTCCGTACATCTTTGTACAGTGAGGCACCAATCCTCACCACAACAAAATCCTTGTATATGAAAATGTAGCTGGCCAAATAAACTGATTCTGGTTCTGATTCTGAACTCTTTTCCTGATATTTATAATACATAAATTGCATCATGTGTGGTAGTTTTGTTGAACTTTCCAGTAAAATACTAAAAAAGTATTTTTTCTCTGTTATGTTACATGAACATTTATAGGGCTTGTTCCACTCGTAATAATAATAAAAAAATGTTTAATAACAAATTTTTGCCTTTAATACTATCTATAATTTACGAAGATACAGTTCCCTGTATTGGTGACTTCCTCCCTGGACTCGTGTCCCTGTCACAGCACTGCCAGGACGCCTGTCTGTTGCCACATTGATTGAACGGCGGAGCTGTGATGCTGACAGTGATCGTGACTCACCAGCCCAGCATTGGCTTCTGCCCAGGGACCCAAACACACTCACACTTCAAGTGGAAAAGACAGCCCCCGAATATACACCCCCAAATCGATACACACGTTTCATGAGGAATTTCTATCAATCAAATATTGACAGATTAATGTTCACGTGTAGTTGTGAAGTGGTTATTAGCTGTGGTGATAACATAGAATCAATTTAGCTTTGACTAAGTGTCCCATGGTTATGTATGTATGTATGTATGTATGTATGTATGTATGTATGTATGTATGTATGTATGTATGTATGTATGTATGTATGTATGTATCTGTGTATGTATGTATGTATGTATGTATGTATGTATGTATGTATGTATGTATGTATGTACAGTATGCATGTACAGTATATATGTATCTGTGTGTCATATCAGAAATATCTTTCTTGTTTGTATTTCACATCCCTCTAAATGTATCGTCAATCAAAGTGCTATATGTATTCTGTTGTAGTATCACTATAATACTAACTGTGGAAATACCGTACAAAGAGTGAGCATTACTGTGATGTTATCGGGTTACTATGTCTTTTTGAACACACTATTGAAAATTTTGAAATAATTTTACATATGACAAATGAATATGAATATGAATATGGATATCGTAAGTGAAATTTCAGCAATATCACTATAATGTTGCTATAGTTGTCCTAAAGTGTATTCAGAAGAAAAAATGCAGAAACCCTACAGTATAGTAACACCACAGTAATACTATTGCAACAATAGTATGTACAAATAGTATACAAAAAATTTCTCAAGAGTTCAATATCAATTAATGTCTAGATTAGATATCTCATGAGAAGATTTTAGATTTTTTTGGTCCCATTATATAAAAAAATAACAAAAACATTATAGTTTTTTTCTGTAAGTACCATCAAATGTATACTATGACACCGACCTATGGATACACTCATCAATTTGCGCTTAAGTTTCTGTGGTAGGTCTCGGAACGCAATCATGTGGGAGGTAATTGAGGGTCTTCACCGACCCATTAAATACTTTTTATTGCAGGGACTAATTATCAGGATTCCCTGACAGCAGCACCAGCCTCCTCATCCCATAATATTCACCAGAGACCAAGATCGAGTGAGACAGGAACTGGGATGGGGCTAAATCTTCAGCCCGATCTTGTTATTGAAGACGTCAAATTGTGTGACGTCTCCAGCTGAATATTTAGACGATAAAGATAGAAAGGGGGTTGTTTTTTTAGTTTGTCTGTGTACAGTATGTGTGGGTGGGCTGTGTGTGTGTGTGTGTGTGTGTGTGTGTGTGTGTGTGTGTGTGTGTGTTCAACTTCAAATTCAAGTTCAAGAGATTATTTGTCACATACTGTGTGTGTGTGTGTGTGTGTGTGTGTGTGTGTGTGTGTGTGTGTGTGTGTGTGTGTGTGTGTGTGTGTGTGCGTGCGTGTGCGTGTGCGTGTGCGTGTGCGTGTGCGTGTGCGTGTGTGCGGGCGTGTGTGTGCGTGCGCATATGTGTTTGCCTCTTTATGTGATTCTGGCAGTGCGGTGGGCTATAATAGAAGTGACAGAGTATTAGGCACACACAAGAATCAGGAACAGGAAGTTGCAGAGTCCTCCTTGTCTGTAATCAGGAGAGCGAGGGAGCGGTCACAGCTTTTTCTCTCGCACAAACAATCCCCCCTATTCCCTGCCCAAGTCATTCTATCACTCTTTTTACTTTCACTTCATTCCTCACAAGCCTTTGTGTTTAGAGCACGCAGCGTATAGTAAACGCATCATCTTTTCCCCTTCGTCACACTGCGCCCCCACCTGATTTAACAAGCGGAAAACCATCCTCTCAGTATCCCTCCCGTCCCCATCGCTCGGGCTCTCCATCTCTCGGGCTCTCCATCTCTCGGGCTCTCCATCTCTCTCTGCAGAGTTGTCTTCCTCACAGTGCCTTATTTCGGTGCTGAGGGCCTTCCGCTTATGATGAGCTGGCTCCCTAAAGGGGCCAGCTCATGATAAACGAGTGAAACGGGTAAAACGGTGAAGAGAGTTCGTTTATTGCATTCTGTGTGAGTGTGTGTCTGCGAGGGAGGCAGAGAGAAAGAGAGAGGGACCAATTCACCTATTAGCTGCTAATCCCCGAAATATCCTGTCGCCATCTTTTTTATCCGGACCGGGGGCGATCCCCAGCCCGTCCGAAAAAGGCAGGAGTGTTTAGCGCGGGGGTCGGTGACCCCAACCCGTCACAAAAAGAAATATACTGCTCCAGAAACATCAACAAGAAATGATTAAAAAAAAAAAAAAAAAAAAAGACAGGAGACCTTGAGCGAATGTCTGTTATTAAGAGAACGTGTGAAGCGCCGCGGCGAAAGCCACAATACAGCAGTGGAAATGTGGAAGCAGTGTCCACCCAAAGACGGGACGAAGACGGTGATGTACGGACGGAAGGTGCTATGGCCGAGTCGCTCTTTGTTCGGAAGGATCTCAGAGCAAGAGGAGATTCCGGCAGGCCGGACGGAGCGCGCCCAAGATGCCCGAATAGGCGATGTCAACGTTTCAATTTTAAATTCAATCTCGCTGGTTTTATTTCGATTGATCCACTTTCTCCTTCTGTTTTTTTTACATTTTCCTTATGAGAAAGGAATGCATTCAAGCAGATGTCGATACAACCGAGAATGTTCCGACAGGTTAAAGGTCAACCCATATTGGCTGAGGGGAACTAACTATTGATGAACTTCAACAAACTGACACGCACGCACACACATGCACACACACACACTCGCACACACACGGATACACCCATGTGCACAGGCACAGAATCACAAACACAACAACTCCTCTAGTGGCCGTCTTTCTCATTTCTCCCTCAGTTGAACAAGTAATTTGGCATTGAATGGAACAGGTCCTATACGCCCGTCAGTAGGAAAATCAGAGCTGTCGCAATCGTTGATAAGTGTGTGTGTGTGTGTATGTGTGTGTCCGTTTGTGCGTGGGCTGATTGAAATACCGGATGCAAGTCTGGTTTAATTGTGTCTCTGAATGTTTTTTTTTTCGTTACTATATTCAAGTAAGATTGTAAGTAAGATGTAAAATTTATTTATCACATACTGTACATATTGCACCGTACAGCATGTAGGGAAATGTTTTTGGCAAACTCCAAAGACTGCATGCTGGGCATGGTACAAATAGAAAATTATGAAAAAAAATAATAATAATTGTATTTAATCGAAAATCAAACTAAAATTTTAAATTAAATAAAAAATCTATACAGCATTCACAAAACTACCAGAATATAACAGAACTATATATATACTGTATATATAGTACACTTAATTACTTTATATATAGTACACTTAATTACTTCTACTAGTTTTGAGTGGACCTGAGGCGTGCATGTGAGGCATGCATGACCCACGTGTGTAACTGACTGTGGTTGTGCCACACATGCTTGCGTCTGACGTCTGTGAATTGATCAAGGTCCGTATATCCAAAAGACGCCACACCACACTTTGAGCATTTTACTATTGAGCAAGCAGAATTCATGCTAAATAATGAGTGTTTTTTAATTATGTATTTTTATACATGTTGGGGTGGGATTGACTGTTCATTTTGAGGCCACTGTCACATTAAAGGGTCAACAAGGCTCTAAGGTAGAGTCAGAACAATCCATATTTAACATTTTACACCTGTATAAATACTCCTCCACGGCAGCGTCCTCCTCCTCCCTGCTCTATACGTCCATAAACAAACCCAACGGTGCCAGCTGAGCTCAGTGGCTGATGCGGGGAACAAAACTTCCCTGCGACCGACTGGATGTGGCTTTTAATTGCCCTGGCCATTATGTCCGAACCAAAAGTTTGAAGACTTCCACGGAGCTCTTTAATTAGACAGAATGTAGTCGAAACCCAAGGTGGCGTGTCCTATTAGAGCAACTTAAAGAATGGGGTGACCTCAAATCCATTAAGTGACTGTCAACCTGCCGAGACAATCACCGATGACTGGAAAGGCCCTCGGAGCAGGTGCTATCCCACTCCCACTTCCCGCTCACTTCCTCAGCGCTGACTTATACTTTTATTAGCATTCATTGTTTGCAGTTACTTGAGGTATTTGCGTATATGTGTGGCCCCGCCCAGTTAAGGGACCTCTGAAATACACTCTGGTGCGCTAAGCTAATTAAAGTCACTTAAAAAGATGCAACACAGCGTTATCCTAATTATTCTCACTCCACGACAAATAACAAGCAAATTCATTTTTTTTTGATGAGCAGCCATTGCATTCATCCATGACACGGAAAAGACAGATTACGCCCACGTGCGGTTAAGACACTGAGAAAACCCCTTTTTTACATAATTTCCATCTCCATTATTTTCCATTCATCTACTTTATATTCCTGTGCGTCCATCCGGTCTGATGCCATCTTTCACAGACTTTGAGGCGTTCTTATTTTGCTGCTATCTCCCCCTTCAATGTATTTCAGCAAAATTCCAACTCCTCAGACCACACTGTAGAAATAAAGGGCATATAATGAAATTTTCCTTTCTCCACGTTAACTAGCTCTTTCAATGGACTGGGTGATCCATAAATGCTGACTTTGTCACTTGATTCAATAAAATGACACTATGGCACAATAAGGAAGCGTTGTAATGTGAGGGGGAATTGACTCAGCTCTGTAATTCACCATTAGCAATGACAAGAGCTTGACTATATTGGCCTGATGCCATATGGATTATCTCTGTCCCTGGCCATCCAGTCTCATTACATCACGCCGGATCAATGGCAGGTCGGCCGCTCACCATTACAAGCAGCTGCGATGGTCATTGTTACTCCGCAGTTTGGGCAGACTATTTCACAGCCAATTACTGTACAAGCCGAAAAGGGAAACAGAAATTTAATCACGGTCGAAAAGCAAAGTGACGCTGTGATATTTCTGTGATAATGCAAATATTTTTATGCGCCGCGATCGTACAACCCGAGGCAGTCATATTTCTCTGACGGGAATATATTTCAGCGCGACGTCACGTCTAATGGCGCGCCGCGTGAGACGCCGACGGTGAGTCCACTCCGTTTAGAAAGGGGAGATGGAAGGAAACGAGTTACAATGTTGGATTTACGGTCGTTCGAAAGCTGTCGCCCGAACCCTCCGTGGTTCTTTACAACTTCCGCCGGCCGCCTGGACGGGAGCTCTGAGTTATAATTGACCTCTTCGCTCCCGGTGTACGTGATTTTCAATATCTGAATCCCAAATGCCACAAAAAAAAAAAAAAAGGCAAAGACTAAACACATACGTCCTTCCCCTACCTTTCTACAAACATAATAATCTTATGTATGTATGTGTCAGTGATGTGATTTAGTTCGAAATGTCACTCGGTGTGAAAGATGATTCTGGTGTGAGAAAAATTCTCAGAGAATAAGAAAGCAACAAAGAGAAAGTGCAAGCGTTCTACACCACCTTCAACCCGAACGTGGCTTACTCTGCATGCTGCAGCATATTATTGCCGATGAGCAAGTCAAAGGATGGCACGGCCAGGGGAAGGGAAGCGGTAATTATGATCACGATCACAAAGTATTGGTGTCATGTGGGAAAAGGCGCCGACGTTGATGTTGATGTCAATGTCGTATCATTTCGTCCATCTATGTGGGAACAGACTCCATACGGGACTTTTCCGTAATGGTGAGCAGCGTTGGTTGATTAGCGGGTAAAACCCCCATCCCCACACTCACTCAGGAGAGGAGCCCGTGTCATGACAGATGTCTATCTGCTCCTGGGCTAGTTCCAGCTGGCCCACTCTCTACAATAAACTGGTGCTTACACCCGTTTACACCCGTCTGCTGTGTCTCTGTGCCGGAGGGCCCCGAACACGTCACTTGGGTGGCCCGTGGTAGGCGAACCTGCCACAAGGCTAATGTGGGAATGACCACCTACTGCCTTTACCGGATGTTTTTCATCCAGCAATGTTACGGATTCCATATGGGAAAGACACCTATAGTAGGCCTCTTTCATTTCCACCCATAGTGGCATTTATTTATTTTTGTTCTATGGTACGAACAAAATGTACACGTCTTCGGAAACATGTGGCCTCTACTGTACTTGGTTTATTCTATGGCCGACTGAAACATCAAAATGTTTTAGTAAGTAATGAACCTCCAGTGAGCTACTGACTAAAACTTATTATAAAAGCTTGTTCATAGGGATTAACTATGAATACAGTGGATCCAAGAACTCGTCTTGGTCCATGTTCAGTCCAGTCCATCCCACCTTCATTTACTGGAGTGAATGATGGCCGTTGTATCTAACAGAAACACTTAGGGTGTTCTTGAAATCTGTCTTTGGATCTTGGGTGTTACCATTACCGCTTGTTCACATCTGTCCGCCCTGGTGTTGGTCTCTGGACTAGTCCATCGAGGTGAATGCTAATCCCACTCTAGAAATGGCAATTAGTGGCATTAGCATGCAGATCACCAGGGGAGGACCGGACGCTGCGTACGACGGAGGTGTCCTGACCTTATCAGAGGTTTAGCGCTACTGGGCACGCTCAGAATGCACAATGTGCTCAGGAGCGCAGGGGCGCGGTGTAACTTTTACCAGAGGAATGTACTTAAGTACATTTTGAAGTGTTTGCCCTCGGGTCGTTCATTTAGTTTTTACTTCTCATTTACACCTGCAAGTACTGTGTGTTTGTTACTAAAAGGCTTTGGCATACAAGATATCTGGCTATATGTCTGGCTGGGGGGCTATATGTATTTATTGCTTTTATAACTTGTTGCAATATATATTATTATAATAATATAATATAACACAAAGAACTCAAATGTTTACATTTATATCAAAGACTTCCTGATGCGTTATGTTGACAATGTATTTTACGACATATTAAAATTATGTAAGTAACTTACAGAGAAAGGAGCAGTCCTTCTCAATGGCTGATGGTCAACATGACACTGCAGGAGGACCATGCATGTATGACATAAATGGAAAAAGATAAAGAGAAAAGGCATCTAAGACGGTTAACCTAAATATGTCATCCACTGTTTCTTTTTAAATGTAATACTTTGCAATTTTGAGGAAAAAAAAAAATCCTCCTTCTAACCATTGAACCCATTGAAATGAAATCAGATTTCATGTGATCCCTCCATACCACCTAATAAGACATTTAAATGAAATGAATAAGCAAAACTGAAGAAAGTTCAGCAGATGTTTGTTTAGTTGTGTGTGTGTGTGGGGGGGGGGGGGGGGGGGGCGCATTGGCTTTTGAGTGAGTTTGGGTGAGTGCACTTAAATGAAGTTTTTGAATGCGTCACAGCTTACTGCAAATTTAAATAGAAGCTTATATCACATTATTTACAATTATTTGATTATTTTTTTAGCATTGCCTGCTTGGTGATAGTGAGCCTACCTTCACATGAGTTCTAAAATGCAATTAGTGATACAACACAGGTCAGGATGCTCATTTTGAGCCTTGCAAACTAGTATTCTAGTAAAATGTGACAATAATTATCAGGCAGCTTAAATTAAACAGGCTTTTCTTTTTGCAGAACTATTTGTGGACATGCCTGCGTATTGGCAAGTGACAATAATGAAGTTCGAAGATGGAGGGGGAGTGAGCGTTTGGTGACAACTGACAGGAAACGAATGGAGCTGAGGTTGAAAGGATGACGTGGGGGAGGTGAGGCCTCCCTCCCTGAGCAACATAATATGTGGTGGGGAAAAAAAAAAGAAAAAGAATAAAGAAAGGTCTGGTTCCTCAAGTCTCCAGGCTTTCCCCCTGTCGGGCCCCCAGCTGTGCCCTCACGGGGTTGGGGAATCGATGCCTGCCCGCCCACCTCCACTCCCATGCCGGGGCCTTCATTACGGGCGGCTGGCTGGAGTGGCTGGTGTAATTGGCAGGAGCCACTGGGAGCCAGCATCCTCGTCTTGCAGCCCTCCGAGAAAGAAGCGCACGGCGTTGTGTACGTGTATCTGTGTGTGTGTGTGTGTGTGTGTGTGTGTGTGTGTGTGTGTGTGTGTGTGTGTGTGTGTTTTAACTAAAGTGATCATGTCTTCAAGAAAAAAACAAAAAACAGTGTTACAACATGGGTTTCAGTCTCAGCTTGTTTTTTTCGCCCAAGCTATTTTTTCTCTTTTAATGAGATGTTTTTTCCACTTTATTTTTTACACGTGTATAAATATATATATATATATATATAGGTATTGGTACTCAATAGCTTTTAGGTATCGATTGAAATAACCCAACACCAAATAGTATCGAAACTTTTCTAGTCAATACCTGCATTCAATCTTTTTTGTACCCAGATCTAAAAAAAATTCATTCAAAATTTACGGGTGCAAAAATCATATGGATGAGGAGGAGTGGTGGCATTTTTCGCAACTGAATGCTTCCATTGAAATGATGTGTATAGTAGAAAAAATATGAATGAAGTACTCTATTGGTGTTGGTATCACTTTAAGGGTACTGGTATTGGGGCTGGTATCGTATTTTTTAAAACAATACCCAGCCCTAATATATATATATAT